>NC_041387.1:444941344-444988048 GCF_002162155.2 Triticum dicoccoides | reverse complement strand
TCGAAGGCAGAAAAACACTCACGCTCGGTCTCGTTAGCAGCTGGGATGTACTGTAGCACTCAACGCTCCCGAGTAAGAACTCAATACACTCAGACATGTAGCAGTAGGAGTGTTATCTCTCCGGAGAGCTCCGAAGCTGGGTAAACTGCTCGTGTGCTTCGCCTCGATCCGCTCTTCGTGCGATCTCCGCCCCCCGCCGAACCGAAAGGGGCTCGGTCCGCCGGTCCCATAGGTGTTCGTGGATCAGTTTCCCCGACACCAAGAAGGGTTCTTATGGAGTGCAAGTCAAATAGGTTTGGTCCTTGAGTCACATGGCAAAGCAGTGCAAAAAATTTGATGCAGGTAGAGGATAAGAATCATAGAGTGGAGTTGGATTGAAAAAGCAGGATGCAAATGGCAAAATGTTTCCATAGTGGTAAAATTGGTAACACCGAGCCCTTTTCATTGGTGACACCAAATTGTTTTGGTCTGTCCGAAAAGAAAAGATCAGTGAGGTCGAGTTCATCACAGATAACAGATTTTGTCATCTCAGCTCACTAGGCAAAAAGGTTCTCACAAAGATTTGCAGGTAATTAACTAAGAGATTTGCAATGAATTAAATGCGGGGAATGCAGAAAATAGCAGAGAAAAGAAATAAAATCTAGATTAAGTTTTTTTGAAAGGGGAAACAAACAAGCAAGAGACATATGCAAGAACACAGAGAAACACTGGAGAACTTCATCTAGAATTGGTCGGTGACAAAGTCACCTATGTTAGAGCATATTGACTTAGGAGTCAAGTGAACACACTTGATCATAGGTCATACTCATCATTTAAGCCCAAAATGAGGTAGCCATTTTTCGTTTAAGCATTTTGATGTATTCACATCTTGTTGAGATGCTTTGACCCATGTCTTGGGGTAAAACTTCTCTATGATGGAATGACATACCTTGGTGGTGGTGATCTTGATCATGTAGTTGAACTTGTGTAGGGTGCTCAAGGTTGATGTAGTTCATCAAGAGTTGGGAGCACCGCTTGTAGTCGGAGTTCATCTTCCTACATGGGTTAGTTTTGCAAGGGCACTTGTGTTATCCAAAATGACAATCATGAAGTTTGATACCAAAAGAAGTTTGATATATATATATATATATATATATAGAGAGAGAGAGAGAGAGAGAGAGAGAGAAATTGTCAAAGGATATATTGAAAGGGTTCATGCTTCCTTGTCTTCAACCACCGTATTGTAGAGACTTGGAATTGTAGAGATTGCTTAGAATGTGATTGAGTTGCAATCTCATGGAATTGGGCTTATCCAAGTACCTACAAGGGTTAGATAGCATGCAAGAGTGCAAGTATATCCAATACATATGATCATCATCATAAGAGAAATATCAAGGATTAGTCATAGAAAGGCTCATGCCTTGCATGCATCCACATGGAGTTTCTACTCCAAGTTTGAGGCATCAATGATATTCAATTCACCTCTCAAACGGCAAAACAATTTCTCATCAAGCGGTTTGGTGAATATATCCGCCAATTGCTTATTGGTACGAACATGCTTAAGATTGATATGTCCCTTGGCAACATGATCTCGAATGAAATGATGACGAACTTCAATATGCTTAGTTCGAGAAGGTTATACGGGATTATGAGCAATCTTAATAGCACTATCATTGTCACAAAGCAATGGAACATGTTTCACATATATCCCATAATCTTTAAGAGTTTGGGTCATCCAAAGTAATTGAGCACAACATGAACCGGCGGCAATGTATTCCGCTTCGGCGGTGGATAAGGATACCGAGTTTTGTTTCTTGGAGGACCAAGACACAAGAGATCTACCAAAAAATTGACAAGTACCCGAAGTGGACTTTCTATCAACCTTGTCACTGGCATAGTCTGAAACGGAGTAACCAACAAGATCAAAAGAAGACCTCTTAGGATACCAAATGCCAAAGTTTGGTGTGTGAATTAAGTATCTCACTATCCTTTTCACAGCCTTAAGATGACACTCTTTTGGGGGCCGCTTGATATCATGCACACATGCACACACTTAGCATAATATCGGTACGGGAGGCACATAGATATAACAATGAACCAATCATAGAGCGGTAAACCTTTTGGTCAATCGGTTCGCCATCCTTTGTCAAGTCAAGATGTCTACTAGTAGGCATGGGGGTACTCATACCTTTGCATTCTTGCATGTTGAACTTCTTGAATAAGTCCATGGTGTACTTTGTTTGAGAAACAAAGGTACCCTCCTTAGTTTGCTTGATTTGCAAACCAAGAGAACTTGAGTTCACTCATCATAGACATCTCAAACTTCTCCGACATTAGCCTTCCAAACTTTTCACTAAAATGAGGGTTAGTCGAACCAAATATGATATCATCAACATAAATTTGCCATACAAATAATTCACAATTAACCCTTTTAGTAAAAAGTGTAGAATCAATTTTACCAATTTCAAAGCCTTTTTCAATAAGAAACTTAGTCAAGCATTTATACCACGCTCTAGGAGCTTGTTTAAGACCATAAAGATCTTTGTGAAGTTTGTAAACATAATCGGGTTTCTTGGGATTAACAAAGCCAGGAGGTTGTTTAACATAAACTTCCTCCTCAATTTCTCCATTAAGAAAAGCACTTTTGATGTCCATTTGATATAAAGTGATATCATGATGGTTGGCATAAGCAAGTAGGATGCGAATGGACCCAAGTATAGCAACGGGGGCATAAGTCTCACCATAGTCCATACCTTCGACTTGAGTGTAGCCTTGAGCGATGAGACGAGCCTTGTTGCGAACAACTTGTCCATCTTCATCTTGCTTATTTCGAAACACCTATTTGGTCCCAATGACATTGTGCTTCTCATCGGGCTTTTCAACGAACGTACATACTTGGTTACTCTCGGAATTGTGTAGCTCTTCATGCATGGCGTTCACCCAATCCGGATCATCAAGACCATCTTCAACCTCCATTGGTTCAATGCTAGAAATGAATGAGTAATGTTCAAAAAATTTAGCCAAATAAGTTTTAGAGCGAGTAATTCTCCTGGTTTGAATATCATCAAAGATTTGTTCGACGGGATGATCTCTTAAGACTCTTGCTCGAACTCCTGAGAGCTTTTGTTTGGGTCGGGGTGGAACATCCTCTTCATTGTCTTGTTATTCCTCTTGTCTTTCTTCGTTGTTGTTGGCGTTGTTGCTCTCTCGTGGAGGTGGAGAAGGAGGTCGTCGAGGTTCATCTTGTTGTACATCCTCGTTTTCATCGTCTTGATGTGTCCCACTTGTGGATGCCTCCAAGTCAACTTGTGGTTCACCTTGTTGTGAAGTTGAGGCTTCCACTTGGACAGACGAGGTACTCTCCTTCACCTTCGTTGGGCGAATCTTGCCAATAGATAAGTCTTGTATGGCTTCTGAAGGATCTTTGTCACCTACATCAATTGGCAATTGCTCTACTTGCAAGCCGTTAGATTCATCAAACTTCACATCTACCGTCTCTTCAACCTTTGGGTGAAATTGTTGTAGACACGGTATGTGTGAGAGTTTGAGCCATAACCGAGTAGGAAACCTTCATGAGACTTAGGAGCAAATTTCCAATGACGATGCTTATCAAGAATGTAGCACTTTGAGCCGAATACCCGAAAGTATCCAACTCAAGGTTTGTTACTGGTGAGAAGCTCGTATGCCGTCTTGCCGAGTACCTTGTGAAGATATAGACGATTCGTTGCATGGCAAGTTGTCTCAACCTTTTCAGCCCAAAAGTGTTTTGGCGTCTTGTACTCATCAAGCATCGTTCTCACCATTTCGATGAGCGTCCGGTTCTTCCTCTCAACAACTCCATTTTGTTGAGGTGTGTACGTAGCCGAGAACTCATCTGAAATCCCTTCTTCGTCAAGAAAGGTGTCCACATTGGCGTTCTTGAACTCCGTTCCATTGTCGCTACGAACCTTCTTGATCTTCACTTCAAATTGATTCTGGGCCTTCCTAGCGAAGTTCTTGAAGACCTTTTGGACCTGTGATTTATCATCAAGAAAGAACACCCACGTAAATCTTGAAAAATCATCAACAATGACCAATCCGAATGAGTTGCCACCGAGACTCTTGCAGGCGTTGGGACCGAAAAGATCCATGTGAAGTAGCTCAAGTGGTCTTCTTGTGGTCATGATGTTCTTCACGGGATGACTTCCTCCAACTTGTTTTCTTGCTTAGAAAGCACTACAAAGTCTATCCTTGTCAAATATAACATCTTTAACACCAAGGATATGATCACCTTTGATAAGCTTGTCAAGATTTTGCATGCCCACATGACCTAACCGTCTATGCTACAACCAGCCTTTAGGGGATTTAGCAATTAGGCAAGTTCTAGGTTGAGCCTTTTTAGTGAAATCAACAATGTAAAGACCATATTATGATTATCTCTTCGAAACACTTGACAAACTAATTCGGTAAATAGGACACTGAAACAGAAATTGGCTAGTCTAGATACAGAAAGTAAATTTTAGCCAAGAGATTTAACGAGCATAACATTTTGTATGGAGTTGTCATGTGAGATGGCCACCTTACCGAGGCCAACCACCTTACCCTTTGAGTTATCACCAAAAGTGACATACTTTCGAGGGTCGTTGTTTTCAGCAAGCTCACGAAACATATCCTTGTCTCCGGTCATGTGATCGGTACATCCACTATCAAGAACCCATTCCTTTCCTCTGGCCAAGTAGCCGCGAAGGTTAGCCATAAGACCGAAGTGTCTCATAGAATCATCAAGATCATAGTCACTATCATCCTCATCATAGTATCCATGTTCAACATCATCTTGTGATTGATCATTTCCTAGAGAAAGTGATTCATTAGTTTTGTGATCATGACAATGTGCATCTCTATGAATTCTAATGACTTCAGAAATGATATTGCTAATGATTCCAACATCTCCTTTGGCACGCATAAGGTCACGAAGCTCAAATAGACAATCACCAAACTTAGGATCATTGGGATTCATCTTATTCAAAGCAATAGACTTGTGAAGAATCTCATCTAAGTTTTTCAAGGAATAGTTTGGGAATCGTTCCTCAAGAAATCTCCATATAGTGTAAGCACATTCAAGAGTTGGCAAGCGAGCAATCAAATTTCTAGGTAATCCTCTAGTGATAAGATTGACAGTTCTAAGATTATGAATCATATCAAGAGACTCGTCAGGAGTAGGATGCAAAGGGTCAACAAGGGGCGCACAAGGGGTAGTAATGTACTTGTTCAAGTGATATTCATTGAAAATCTCAAGCATCTCATTTTTCCAAGCAATAAAGAACTCTCCATCAAGCATAGGCACTCTACATCTAATACTCCCAATCATAGACTCATCCATCTTCCTCCAATGGTGTTTAAACCAAAGCAATGGATACCAATACTCTAATACCAATTGAAACGATCGAGAAGAGGTGTCTAGAAAGGGGGTGATTAGACCCTCAACAAGTAAAGATAGCAGTTTTTAGGTTTTTCAAGTTGAGGTTGCAAATTAGCACAATTTCAAGCATTCACAATACAATTCAAGCAAGCATGCAAAGAGTATATGAGCAGCGAAAAGTAAAGCATGCAACTTGCAAGAAAGTAAAGGGATAGGATTGGAGTGTGCAAACGCAGTTGGAGACATAGGGATTTTTGGCGTGGTTCTGATAGGTGGTGCTATCGTACATCCACGTTGGTGAAGACTTCAACCCACAAAGGGTAACAGTTGCGCGAGTCCACGGAGGGCTCCACCCACGAAGGGTCGACGAAGAAGCAACCTTGTCTATCCCACCATGGCCATCGCCCACGAAGGACTTGCCTCACTAGGGTAGATCTTCACGAGGTAGGCGATCTCCTTGCCCTTACAAACTCCTTGGCTCAACTCCACAATCTTGACGGAGGCTCCCAAGTGACACCTAACCAATCTAGGAGACACCACTCTCCAAAAGGTAATAGATGGTGTGTTGATGATGAACTCCTTGCTCTTGTGCTTCAAATGATAGTCTCCCCAACACTCAACTCTCTCACACAGATTTGGCTATGGTGGAAAGATGATTCGAGTGGAAAGCAACTTGTGGAAGGCTAGAGATCAAGATTCTTGTGGTTGGATTGGAATGTCTTGGTCTCAACACATGAGTAGGTGGTTCTCTCTCAGAAAATGAGTAGTGGAAGTGTAGGCACGTTTTGATGGCTCTCTCACAAATGGAGAAGAGGGTGGAGGGGTATATATAGCCTCCACACAAAATATAGCCTCCACACAAAATATAACAGTTACACACAAATTCCCAAACTCGGTGGGACCGAATGGTTAAACTCGGTTAGACCGACCTGGTTCAAATTGTGAACGTTAGGCATTTCGGTGGGACCGACAAGGTCAACTCGGTGGGACCAATGTGCTAGGGTTAGGGCAAAACCTCATCTCGGTGAGACCGATTGCGTGAACTCGGTGAGACCGGTTTCAGCAATAAGAAAACAGAGACTCGGTCAGGAAAATTTGGTGGGACCGACTGCGTATCTTGGTGAGACCAAAATAATTGCAGTAGGTAATAGACAGTTTTCAAGGCCATCTCAGTGAGACCAAACTGATTAGGGTTTCTGGCAGTGGCTATGTCAAGTGAACTCGGTGGCGCTGGATAGATCAAATCGGTGGGGCCGAGTTTGACTTTAGGTTTAGGACATATGTGGAAATGAGAAAGTGGTTGAGGGCTTTGGAGCATATCACTAAGCACTTTGAGAAAGCAAGCCATTAAGCAACACCTCATCCCCTTTTAATAGTGTTGGCTTTCCTATGGACTAAATGTGATCTTGGATCACTAAAATGAAAATGTAGAGTCTTGAGCTTTTGCCAATGTGTGTCCTTAGCATTTTGAAGGGGTTCCACATCCTCTTGTCCTGCCACTCCAGTGTTGAACTCATTTGAAATATACTATATAGAAGCATTAGTCCAATAAGAGATATGTTGACATTAATTACCAAAATCACCCAGGGAGCACTTGTGCTTTCAAGGGCCTATTCTGATCTCCTCCCACTCCAAACTTCTAAAAAATGTTGTCGAAAGCCAGCCAGAACGAAATAGCTTCTCGAAGCTGCAATCCAGGAAGCCACGATGGGATTTAGTTCATTTTTTTAAGCGACCGATTCCCAGCTTCACATATTTGTGAATCGAAAGTTGTAGTTATTTATGGCCAGATTGCCACCACCAAGAAAATGTTCACTCCTCACCTGCACCTCGCTTGATCCCGCAGAAAGCCCCTCGCTCACAACTCCCCTTCCCCTTGTTTCTCCTCTGCAACCCTACTGCCGTTGTTCCCACCGGCACGGTCGACATCCCCCATCGTCGGCCAAATCGTCCCCTCCGACTACAGATCCGACCGCCCCAGTCTGTTTCCTGTCGGATCCCATCTTCGTCGCCATCCGTCGCTCCTGGTGCAAGGAGCTGCGACCCCATGTCTCAGAGGAGCTAGCCCGGCGCCATTGACACCCGAGCGATGCACCCAAGCGAGGAGCAGCACCAGGACAACTGAGGGAGTCCTAGACTAGGGTGTCCTGAGGCTGTTGGCCTATCTCTTATGGCCCGGACAGGTGTGTTGTTGTGTGACTACTACAAGGCCGAGCTATAGGACGATTTCTTGTCCGGACATGAAGCCCTTAGAACCTTGGTGTGTACTCCAAGTCAAGATAGAAGATTCGACATGTTATTCTCTCCTTGTAACCGACTATGTGTAACCCTAGTACCACTGGTGTCTATATAAACCAGAGGATTCTAGTCCATAGAGGTTAGAACAACAACCATCATCCTACTCCCCTAAGGTTTAGTCCATCTGATCTCGCAATAGATCGACTCTGTAATCATACTATACACTTCAATATAAGCAAGGAGGACGTAGGGTTTTACCTCTTAGAGAGGGGCCGAACCTGGGTAAACATTATCTCCTTCATCCCTTGTTCCTCATTGATCCAAGATCCATAGCTCGGGAGTCAGGACCCCATACCTAAGATCTGCCAGTTTTGACATCGACATTGGTGCTTTCATTGGGAGTTCCGTTGTTGGATCACCAAAGGGATCGATGGCTCGCCTAATCAGCAATGACACCATTCATACCGGGGACGAAGACGTCCCTGGCCAGATTCTCGCGTTTGGCAGCGTTACACTACATGCCAATCCGACTAGTTATCTCAGCCAGGTTGGAAAGTTCTCTCCCAGTCAAGAGATCAGGTTTGGGAACCTAGAGTTCGTCGTCGATTCCCAAGGAGATCTTACTCTGACAAAATCTTCTGCTCCCCTTGAAAAACTTACTGGTCCCGGGGCCTTAACTTCGGGAACGGCAAACCGCACAGGGGCTGATGTCATCTGGAGTCTGATGTCTACTACACAACCTTCTTTTTGTAGACGTTGTTGGGCCTCCAAGCGCAGAGGTTTGTATAGCAAATTTCCCTCAAGTGGATGACCTAAGGTTTATCAATCTGTGGGAGGCGTAGGATGAAGATGGTCTCTCTCAAATAATCCTGTAACTAAATAACAAAGAGCCTCTTGTGTCCCCAACACACCCAATACAATGGTAAATTGTATAGGTACACTAGTTCGGCGAAGAGATGGTGATACAAGTGCAATATGGATGGTAGATATAGGTTTTTGTAATCTGAAAATATAAAAACAGCAAGGTAACAAGTGGTAAAAGTGAGCGTAAACGGTATTGCAATGGTAGGAAACAAGGCCTAAGGTTCATACTTTCACTAGTGCAAGTTCTCTCAACAATAATAACATAATTGGATCATATAACTATCCCTCAACATGCAACAAAGAGTCACTCCAAAGACACTAATAGCGGAGAACAAACGAAGAGATTATGGTAGGGTACAAAACCACCTCAAAGTTATCCTTTCTGTTCTATCCATTCAAGAGTCCGTAGTAAAATAACATGAAGCTATTATTTCCGTTCAATCTATCATAGAGTTCATACTAGAATAACACCTTAAGACACAAATCAACCAAAACCCTAATGTCACCTAGATACTCCATTGTCACCTCAAGTATCCGTGGGCATGATTATACGATATGCATCACACAATCTCAGATTCATCTATTCAACCAACACAAAGTACTTCAAAGAGTGCCCCAAAGTTTCTACCGAAGAGTCAAGACGAAAACATGCGGCAACCCCTATGCATAGATTCCCAAAGTCACGGAACCTGCAAGTTGATCACCAAAACATACATCAAGTGGATCACGTGATATCCCATTGTCACCACAGATAAGCACGACAAGACATACATCAAGTGTTCTCAAATCCTTAAAGACTCAATCCAATAAGATAACTGCAAAGGGAAAACTCAATTCATCACAAGAGAGTAGAGGGGAGAAACATAATAAGATCCAACTATAATAGCAAAGCTCGCGATACATCAAGATCATGCCATAGGGAGAACACGAGAGAGAGAGAGAGAGAGAGATCAAACACACAGCTACTGGTACATACCCTCAGCCTCGAGGGTGAACTACTCCCTCCTCATCATGTAGAGTGCCAGGATGAAGAAGATGGCCACCGGTGATGGGTTCCCCCTCTGGCAGGGTGCCGGAACGGGCTCTTGAGAGGTTTTTGGTGGCTACAGAGGCTTGTGGCGGCGGAACTCCCGATCTATCTTATGTTCCGATGTTTTTAGGGTACGTGAACTTATATAGGCGAAAGAAGTCGGTCGGGGGAGCCTCGAGGGGCCCAGGAGACAAGGGCGCGCCCTCCTATCTCCTGGCTTCCTCGAACCTTCCCTGGCTTGAACTCCAAGTCTCCTGGATCATATGCTTTCCAAAAATCACGCTCCCAAAGGTTTCGTTCCGTTTGGACTCCATTTGATATTCCTTTTCTTCGAAATACTGAAACAGGCAATAAAACAGCAATATGGGTTGGGCCTCCGGTTAGTAGGTTAGTCCCAAAAGTAATATAAAAGTGTATAATAAAGCCTGTAATCATTCAAAACAGATAATAAAATAGCACGAATGCTTCATAAATTATAGATACATTGGAGACATATCAGCATCCCCAAGCTTAATTCCTGCTTGTCCTTGAGTAGGTAAATGATAAAAGAAAGAATTTATGAAGTGTGAATGCTAGCAGGTGCACAATTTTGATCAATGATAATTTCAATCACCTTTTCTAGCATCTTTATATGTAATAACAGTAGTTCATCTCATAAAACTTCTCACGAACCAGTAACAAGCAATTCACATGTTAAAGCATAGACCATAAACTTTCTTGAAAACTAGCAAACTTCATTCTTAGTCATCAAACAATTACAATTCATCTTATTTTCAGGAAGGGTCTATGTCAGAGCTTTGATTTAGCAAACTCCACATACTCAACTATCATATAGTCTTCTACAATTGCTAACACTCACGCAATACTAATGGTTATGGAGTTTCAATCGGACACTGAGAAAGATAGGGGCTTATAGTGTTGCCTCTCAACGTATTCACCTTTCGGTGATGTCAACAATAATAGTTCATGCTAACTTACATCCAATTGGATATATATATATATATATATATATATATATATATATATATATCAGGATCTTTCCAACACGAGGTGCTTGCCAAAGAATAAAATGAAAAAGGGAAAGGTGCAGATCACCTTGACTCTTGCATAAAGTAAAAGACATAAAGTAAAAGATAGGCCCTTCACAGAGGGAAGCAGAGATTTGCAGAGGTGTTAGAGCTCGATTTTGAAATAGAGATAAATAATTTTGAGAGGTATAATCTCATTGTCAACATAACAACCAAGAGTTCCCAATATCTTCCATACTGCATACATTATAGGCCGTTTCCAAACAGAATGATAAAAGTTTTTACTCCCCCTCCACCAACAATCATCAATCCATGGCTTGCCCGAAACAACGGGTGCCTCCAACTAACATCAAACCTGGGGAGTTGTAACGCCCCGGATTCGATGCGCCAGGTGTCTTCCAGTTTTTCGCCATAGTTGCCATGTCATTTGCTTGCGTGTTGCATTTTGCCATGTCATCATATGCATTGCATCCTCGTGTTTTTCAAAACTTGCATCCGTTCGGGTCCTCCCGGTTCTCTCCATTGTCCGTTCGGAGTCCAGACCTCTCGCGCGCGCCCGTCGCCCCCTCTCAGACTTTGTTTCGTGAGAGGGAGAAAAACGTTCTCGGAATGGGCCGAGATTTGCCGAGTGGCCTTGTTATAGCACCGACAGGCCGCCCGTCAAATTTCGTTCCATTTGGAGGTCGTTTGATGCCCCAACGGTTATCCGCATAGCCCGAAACCCCTCTCTCTTTGCAGCCCAGCCCCTCTTCACCACAGCCCTTGAGCCCATCCAAACCCCCTCCATGCTCCCGGTCGTTCGATCATGATCGCGTGGCCAAAAACCGCTCCTCATTTGGACTCTCCTAGCTCCCTCTACCTATATAAACATCTTCCCCTCCGAAATTTGCGTCCAAACCCTAGTCCTCTTCCTCCTAGCGCCGCCGGACGAGTCCGCCGACGGCCGGACATGTCCGCCCGTCGCTCCCGTCTAATAGGAAGCTGCCACGTGTTCCCAGCGCCGCCTCTCTCTCCTCCCAGCGCCGCCGGCCACCGCACGGGCCCGTGGGGCCCGAATCGGGCCCGCCCGAGCCCGTCTGCCTCCCGCCGCCGCCCGTGAGGGCTCGACCCTCGCCGTCGCCGCCGCCGGGCTCCGCGCTGCCCCGTGCGACCGCGCCCCCCTGCGCCCATGGCCTCCAGCCGCCTCCTTCGCCGCCGGTGGCCGCCGCCGCCTGTCGGCCTCGCCTCACCGGCCTGCTCCTGCCCCGGGAACCGCGCCTCCACGCCTCCCCGCGCCGCCCCACGACGGGATCCGGCCGGATCCGGTGAGATCCGGCCTGGATCCGTCATCTCCGCTCCTCTCCGGCATCTACTCCGGCGAGCTCTCCGGTCAACCTCGAAAAACGTGCGAACCCTAGATCTGAGATTGGCGGGGTAATTTTCTGCCAAGTCCCGATTCCCTGCAGTATTTTCATGCCCTGTTCATCATGCCATATCTCCTAGAATATTGCTCCATTTTGCGTGCATAATATATCAAAATGTTCATCGTGAGATGCTCTTCATTTAATTCCATTGTGCCATGATTTTTTGAGATTATCTTGAGGCTCGAATCATCATTGCAAGAGTGCTCTATGGTGTTAACTGTTGTCTGTTAACAGAACTTGGTGATTTGTCTTTTTCATTGCATTTTGTGTGTGCATCCTATGAGCATGATCTCTACATGACTTTTGTACTACATCATGCCATCTTTATAGGGGTGCTTGTCTTGTATTTTTGTGAGTCTTTTAGTGAGTGTATCGAGCTCGTGAAGTAGAGTACTTGCTGTTGCTGTTTTGCATGTCTGAATCTGCTATATCATGATGCTATGTAAACCTGCTGCTACCAGTCATTCTATGCATAATCTGGAGATGTTCACTAAGGATGTTTTGTTATACATGTCATGCTCTATCCATCCATGCCCCTGGTTGCATTTATAGCTTGCCGTAGCTTGTTGTAATCTTGCTCTCAAATTGCTAAATAATGTTGTTGTCAGCCTGTTAACATTAAGTTCAGTTTTGCCATGAACTTTGTCAGTGATCCATGCACCCTATGAAGTTTCTCTTGCCATGCTTAGCTTCATAAACATGTATTCTTACTGTTTTTCACCTTGTCATGCCATGTATTGCTCTATGGTGAGTGGTACAAGCTCACCAACATGCCTACTTATCATTGTTCCTACCATGTTTGAATCTGTCATATCATTTGCCATGTTTACATGGGTGCCATCATATCTTCTGATCCTTTTTGGCTCATGGTCAGTAAGGGACTTTTGTTCTATGCAATTAGTAGGTTCATGCCATGACTTTTTTTGCCGTTTTAAGTTCCTGTAACTTGTTTTATTTCTGCTAAGCCTGTAAACTGTTATTATTTGCAATCTTCCCATGTCTTTCTGAGCATGTTCTAGTGATTTCTGGAGATAGATCAGTGTTCATGTTTTGTCATGATTTACCTGTACATTATGTTTATGCCTTTTGTTTTCATTTTAAGGTGCTGTAGCATGTTGTTTTGGTGCTTGCAATATGCCTAGTTGCTGTTTTGGACAGCATGTCCTTTAAACTTGTTTCATGTGGGTGTGTTGAACCGTTGCTCCGTTTTGAGTGTGCTCTATATGAAACTTGCTTAGAATTGCATGTAGTTTCATACTATCATGTTGCATCCTTGTTTTGGGATTGTTTGCTTGATGTTTGTATGCATTTTACATCAATGCCATGTTTAACTTGTTTTGCTCATATCTTCTAGGTCGTAGCTCCGAACTAAATGAACTTTATATGTAACTTGGCTAGAATCTCGTGTAGATCACTTGGTGCATCTTAACTTGCTGTTTAACAACTTGAACATAAGGTTTATTCAGATCTGGACCAATTTCGAAATTTGCATATGAGGACTTACCGGAATGGTTATATGTTGTTTCCGGCCTCATTTAAACTTGCGTTGATGTGTTGCTCTTGTTTGCATCATCTCTTGCCATGAGTAGCTTCATGTAGCCTTGTCATGCATCATACTTGGTTGAGCATCATGCCTTGTTTATGTGTGGTGTGTTTACCATGTTGTGTGCTTCTTCTCGATAGTTCTCGTTTCGTTGCGATCGTGAGGATTCGTTCGTCTACGCTTGGTCCGTCTTCGTGGCTTCATCTTCTTCATGGACTCGTTCTTCTTCCTAGCGGGATTTCAGGCAAGATGACCGCTACCCTGGATCTCACTACTATCATTGCTATGCTAGTTGCTTCGTTCTATCGCTTTGCTGTGCTACCTATCAATTGCTCTTCAAGCCTCCCAAATTGCCATGTCAGCCTCTAACATTTCCACCCTTCCTAGCAAACCGTTGTTTGGCTATGTTACCGCTTTTGCTCAGCCCCTCTTATAGCATTGTTAGTTGCAGGTGAAGTTGAAGATTGCTCCATGGTGGACAGGATTATGTTAGGATATCACAATATCTCTTATTTAATTAATGCATCTATATACTTGGTAAAGGGTGGAAGGCTCGGCCTTATGCCTGGTGTTTTGTTCCACTCTTGCCGCCCTAGTTTCCGTCATATCAGTATTATGTTCCCGGATTTTGTGTCCCTAACGCGGTTGGGTGATTTATGGGACCCCCTTGACAGTTCACCTTGAATAAAACTCCTCCAGCAAGGCCCAACATTGGTTTTACCATTTGCCTACCACCTATACCTTTCCCTTGGGAGTAATTAACCCGAGGGTCATCTTATTTTAGCCCCCCCCCCCGGTCCAATGCTTGTCTAAGTGTTGGTCCAAACTAGAGCACCGTGCGGGACCATCCCTTGGCAACTTGGGTTACGTCGGTACCTGTACGCTTAGCTTATCCGGTGTGTCCTGAGAACGAGATACGTGCGACTCCTATCGGGATTGTCGACACATCGGGCGGTCTTGCTGGTCTTGTTTTACCATTGTCGAAATGTCTTGTAAACCGGGATTCCGAGACTGATCGGGTCTTCCCGGGAGAAGGAATATCCTTCGTTGATCGCGAGAGCTTATCATGGGCTAAGTTGGGACACCCCTGCAGGGTATAAACTTTTGAAAGCCGTGCCCGCGGTTATGTGGCAGATGGGAATTTGTTAATGTCCGGTTGTAGATAACTTGACACCAGATCCGAAATAAAACGCATCAACCATGTGTGTAGCCATGATGGTCTCTTTTCGGCGGAGTCCGGGAAGTGAACATGGTTTTGGGTTATGTTTGACGTAAGTAGGAGTTTAGGATCACTTCTTGATCATTGCTAGTTTCACAGTCGTTCCGCTTGCTCTCTTCTCGCTCTTATTTGCGTATGTTAGCCACCATATATGCTTAGTCGCTGCTGCCACTTCACCACTTTACCCCTTCCTTTCCCTTTAAGCTTTGCTAGTCTTGATACCCATGGTAATGGGATTGCTGAGTCCTCGTGGCTCACAAATTACTACAACAACAGTTGCAGGTACAGGTTATGCGATGATCATGACGTGAGAGCGATGTTTACTTATTTTGGAGTTCTTCTTCTGCTTCTTCTTCGATTAGGGGATAGGTTCCAGGTTGGCAGCCTGGGCTAGCAGGGTGGATGTCGTTTGAGTTTCTGTTTGTGTTTCATCCGTAGTTGGATGTTGATCTTATGTATGATGATGGTGTATTCGTGTGGCATTGTATGCCTTTTGTATGTATCCCCATCTATTATGTAATGTTGATGTAATGATATCCACCTTGCAAAAGCGTTTCAATATGCGGTTATATCCTTGGTGGGACCTTTGAGTCTCTTTAGGATAGTATCGCATATTGGGTGTGACAGGAGTTTTGTTTGCAATTATTTTTGATTTGATTTTGATCTTTTGATCATGGGACTGGGCATCCCGGTTACCAGCCATTTTTCTCGTGCATGATGAGCGGAGTCCACTCATCTTGAGAATAACCCACCTAGCATGGAAGATACTGACAGCCCCTAGTCGCTACATGAGCAATTCAGGCATACAAAACAGATTATTATTTGAAGGTTTAGAGTTTGGCACATGCAAATTTACTTGGAACGGCAGGTAAATACCGCATATAGGTAGGTATAGTGGACTCTCATGGCAAAACTGGGTTTAAGGATATTTGGAAGCACAAGTAGTATCTCTACTTGGTGCAAGGAATTTGGCTAGCATGAGGGGGAAAGGCAAGCTCAACATGTTTGAATGATCCATGACAATATACTTTAACTCAGATGTGAGAAAACATAACCCATTACATTGTCTTCCTTGTCCAACATAAACTCTTTGGCATGTCATACTTAATGAGTGCTCACAATTATAAAAGATGTCTAGGATAGTATATTTATATGTGAAATCTCTCTTCCTTCAATATTCTTTCATGAATTGTTCAAATGACCAATACAATGCTTGCTATAACCTTCAATAAATTTACAACCTCTACTTCTTAGATGTGAAGTCATTACTCCCCATGGGATAAGCAAATGAAACATATATAATTTCAAATTTATGACATTCAACTCATTCAACCATTTACTCATAGGATATAAGTGAAGCACACGAGTAAATGAAAAACTACTCCAAAAAGATATAAGTGAAGATCAAAGAGTAGCTAAATAATTGTGTAACTATGTGAAGACTCTCTCTCTCTCTCATTTAAGAATTTCAGATCTTAAGTACTTTATTCAAACAGCAAGCAAAGCAAGATAAAATGACATTGCAAAGATAGCACAACTCATGTGAAGAAGCAAAAACTTAGGCTCAACCGATACTAACCGATAGTTGTTGAAGAAGAAAGGTGAGATACCTACCGGGGCATCCCCAAGCTTAGATGCTTGAGACTTCTTGAAATATTATCTTGGGGTGCCTTGGGCATCCCCAAGCTTGAGCTTTTGTGTCTCCTTAATTCTTCTCATATCATGGTTTTTCTTTTTATCAAAAGATTCATCCACACCAAACTCAACAAGAACTCGTGAGATAGGTTAGTATAAACCAATGCAAAACCTTATCATTTTCTACTGTAAGAAATCACTAAAATTATTATTCCACATTGCATACTAAATGTCTCTGCATATTTAATACTCCTATCCTCAAATAGAATCATTAAACAAGCAAACATATGCAAACAATGCAAACATAACAGCAATCTGCCAAAACAGTACAGTCTGTAAAGAATGCAAGAGTATCAATACTTCCCTAACTCCAAAAATTATGAGAAAAATATTAAGCTGTAGAAGATTTATCAGAGCTCAATATGCAAAAAGTTCCAACATTATACCATTCTCTGACTTTTCTAGGGAATTTTTGCAACAGCGGTAAACTTTCTGTTTTCAAACAGCAACATGTATACTAGCAAAATAAGCATGGTAAAGGCTATCCTTGACTCTTTTTTAAAATAAAGATGAAAAACATTATTCTAAATAACAGCAAGCAAATACTAACAAAATAAAATGACGCTCCAAGCAAAACACATATCATGTGGCGAATAAAAATATACCTCCAAGTAAAGTTACCGATGAACGAAGATGAAAGAGGGGATGCCATCCGGGGCATCCCCAAGCTTAGGCTCTTGGTTGTCCTTGATATTACCTTGGGGTGCCTTGGGCATCCCCAAGATTAGGCTCTTGCCACTCCTTATTACATAGTCCATCGAAACTTTTACCCAAAACTTGAAAACTGCAACCACACAAAACTCGTAAGCTCCGTTAGTATAAGAAAATAAATCACCACTTAGGTACTGTAATGAACTCATTCTAAATTCATATTGGTGTAATATATACTGTATTCTAACTTCTCTATGGTTCATACCCTCCGATACTACTCATAGATTCATCAAAATAAGCAAACAACACATAGAAAACAGAATCTGTCAAAAACAGAACAGTTTGTAGTAATCTGTATCAAACGTATACTTCTGGAACTCAAAAAATTCTGAAATAAATTGGTGCACCTGAGGAATTTGTCTATTAATCATATTCAAAAAGAATCAACCTAAAATCACTCTCCAGTAAAAAATGGCAGCTAATCTCGTGAGCGCTAAAGTTTCTGTTTTTTACAGCATGATCATAAAGACTTCACCCAAGTCTTCCCAAAGGTTCTACTTGGCACAAACACTAACTAAAACATGAAACCACATCTAACCAGAGGCTAGATGAATTATTTATTACTAAACGGTAACAAAAAGCAAGGAACAAAAATAAATTGGGTTGCCTCCCAACAAGCGCTTTTCTTTAATGCCTTTTAGCTAGGCATGATGATTTCAATGATGCTCACATAAAAGATAAGAATTGAAACATAAAGAGAGCATCATGAAGAATATGACTAGCACATTTAAGTCTAACCCAATTCCTATGCATAGGGACTTTGTGAGAAAAAAACTTATGGGAACAATAATCAATTAGCATAGGAAGGTAAAACAAGCATAACTTCAAGATTTTAAGCACATAGAGAGGAAACTTGATATTATTGAAATTCCTACAAGCATATATTCCTCCCTCATAATAATTTTCAGTAGCATCATGAATGAATTCAACAATGTAACCAGCACCTAAAGCATTCTTTTCATGATCTACTTGCATAGAAAATTTACTACTCTCCACATAAGCAAATTTCTTCTCATGAATAGTAGTGGGAGCAAACTCAACAAAATAATTATCATGTGAGGCATAATCCAATTTAAAACTAAAATCATGATGACCAGTTTCATGGTTATCATTATTCCTAATAGCATACAAGTCATCACAATAATCATCATAGATAGCAATTTTGTTCTCATAATCAATTGGAACCTCTTCTGAAATAGTGGAATCATCACTAAATAAAGTTGACACTCTTTCAAATCCACTTTCATGTTCATCACAATAAGATTCAACATCCTCCAAAATAGTGGGATCATTACTTCCTAAAGTTGACACTCTTCCAAACCCACTTTCATCAATATAATCATCATAAATAGGAGGCATGCTTTTATCATAATAAATATTCTCATCAAAGCTTGGGGGACAAAAAATATCATCTTCATCAAACATAGCTTCCCCAAGCTTGTGGCTTTGCATATCATTAGCATCATGGATATTCAAGGAATTCATACTAACAACATTGTGATCATGCTCATCATACAATTTAGTACCAAACATTTTAATGCATTCTTCTTCTAGCACTTGAGCACAATTTTCCTTTTCATCAAACTCATGAAAGATATTAAAAAGACGAAGCATATGAGACAAACTCAATTCCATTTTTTGTAGTTTTCTTTTATAAACTAAATTAGTGGTAAAACAAGAAACAAAAATATTCGGTTGCAAGATCTAAAGATATACCTTCAAGCACTCACCTCCCCGGCAACGGCGCCAGAAAAGAGCTTGATGTCTACTACACAACCTTCTTCTTGTAGACGTTGTTGGGCCTCCAAGTGCAGAGGTTTGTAGGACAGTAGCAAATTTCCCTCAAGTGGATGACCTAAGGTTTATCAATCCGTGGGAGGCGTAGGATGAATATGGTCTCTCTCAAACAACCCTGCAACCAAACAACAAAGAGTCTCTTGTGTCCCTAACACACCTAATACAATGGTAAATTGCATAGGTGCACTAGTTCGGCGAAGAGATGGTGATACAAGTGCAATATGGATGGTAGATATAGGTTTTTGTAATCTGAAAATATAAAAACAACAAGGTAACAAGTGGTAAAAGTGAGCGTAAACGGTATTGCAATGGTAGGAAACAAGGCCTAAGGTTCATACTTTCACTAGTGCAAGTTCTCTCAACAATAATAACATAATTGGATCATATAGCTATCCCTCGACATGCAACAAAGAGTCATTCCAAAGACACTAATAGCGGAGAACAAACGAAGAGATTATGGTAGGGTACGAAACCACCTCAAAGTTATCCTTTCTGTTCTATCCATTCAAGAGTCCATAGTAAAATAACATGAAGCTATTCTTTCCATTCAATCTATCATAGAGTTCATACTAGAATAACACCTTAAGACACAAATCAACCAAAACCCTAATGTCACCTAGATACTCCATTGTCACCTCAAGTATCCGTGGGCATGATTATACGATATGCATCACACAATCTCAGATTCATCTATTCAACCAACACAAAGTACTTCAAGAGTGCCCCAAAGTTTCTACCGGAGCGTCAAGACGAAAACGTGTGGCAACCCCTATGCATAGATTCCCAAAGTCACGGAACCCGCAAGTTGATCACCAAAACATACATCAAGTGGATCACGTGATATCCCATTGTCACCACAGATAAGCACGGCAAGACATACATCAAGTGTTCTCAAATCCTTAAAGACTCAATCCGATAAGATAACTTCAAAGGGAAAACTCAATTCATCACAAGAGAGTAGAGGGGGAGAAACATCATAAGATCCAACTATAATAGCAAAGCTCACGATACATCAAGATCGTGCCATAGGGAGAACACGAGAGAGGGAGATAAAACACATAGCTACTGGTACATACCCTCAGCCTCGAGGGTGAACTACTCCCTCCTCATCATGGAGAGCGCCGGGATGATGAAGATGGCCACCGATGATGGGTTCCCCCTCCGGGAGGGTGCCGGAACGGGCTCCCGAGAGGTTTTTGGTGGCTACAGAGGCTTGCGGTGGCGGAACTCCCGATCTATCTTCTGTTCTTATGTTTTTAGGGTACATGGACTTATATAGGCAAAAGAAGTTGGTCGGGGGAGCCTCGAGGGGCCCAAGAGATAGGGGGCGCGCCCAGGGGGGTGAGCGCGCCCTCCTATCTCCTGGCTTCCTCGAACCTTCCCTGGCTTGAACTCCAAGTCTCTCGGATCATATCCTTTCCAAAAATCACGCTCCCGAAGGTTTCATTCCGTTTGGACTCCGTTTGATATTCCTTTTCTTCGAAATACTGAAACAGGCAATAAAACGGCAGTATGGGCTGGGCCTCCGGTTAGTAGGTTAGTCCCAAAAGTAATATAAAAGTGTATAATAAAGCTCGTAATAATTCAAAACAGATAATAAAATAGCATGAATGCCTCATAAGTTATAGATACATTGGAGACGTATCAGAGTCCGGCCTTAAAGCCCGACCCCGCTATCTCAACCGAACTATTTTCGGCCGAATACCGCCTGGGCGCGACCTCGAACGTCCTTGGAGCGGCTATAATGCAGGTCAACACCGGATATTCGAAGAATATGGATCCAAAGGACATGTCATCGTTGAATGTTCTACTAGACTGGGTTCAGGCCATAGGAATCTCCAACGGCCAACCTTCAGTCTATGATCAGATGGGGCTTAAACCCGATGACATGGAAATTTACATCCCACCCATCACACACCTCGTCGCCACCATTGAGGACTTGGCCGAAGGCTTGCAATCACCAAAGTTAAAAACAAACTATGCCCGGGTTTATGATCACCTCATCCAGGCTTCTAGCCCGAAGTCCAACGTTCGCCTCGAGGAGAGCCCAGAACCAAGCCTTGATTCGAAGCACAACCTCGAGACACCACAACAGTATCTGATCGACAGTCTAGATTCCGAACTTGGCACGCCGGACATCACGATAGCATGGGACACAGCCACCAAAGCTCCAGGTATGCAGCCCGCTAGGACGCAAAGTTTTTTCCCACCCACCCCACGTCGAGTACTCTCCAAGTAACTCAAGAAAGCCCGACATATGGGATTTAATGTACATAAAACAGCATCCCGGAGAAATGGTCTATCACTTCTGGGCCAGATTCCTCCTGGTCAAGGACAGAATAACCGATTGCTGCGACCAAGAAATCATAATGACCTTTCGGCATAATTGCCGAGACGAAGGGATCTTGAACACCCTCGCTCGTCGCCACGTTCAAAACTTCACCAAGTTATTGGATCTGGTACGCAAATATTGTGCCATGGAAAGCGCCTGAAAGGCACAATAGATGCGCATGGAGTCAATCCATGCTAAAGAACCCATAAAGGTTTAGGCAAAACACGCATACCCACGGCAGCCGGCCGAATACGAGCCCGCCGAGAAGAAGAACAAACCCCTCACCGGACCCAGGACAGTCCTTGATGAGCTACTGGACAAACCATGCCCCATACACTCAGTCTTGCTGAATACAAACCAAACCCACAACCTTCGAGCTTGTTGGGTGGTCCGGCAGGTGGCTAAAAGTGGGGAAGCTATCCTCAGAATTACACCCTCTAGTAGGCGGTCAGCAACACCCCCTTGCGAAGGCACTGAGGTCCTGACGATCTATGAGACATTTTCCTCAAATAATTAGAGGAAAAGAGCCCTTGGAGAGCTCGGTCAAATCCACCAAGCGACAGCCGAGAATTATTGGATGGATACACCAATCACCGTCAACGAGGAAGATGAGCCAAGGGCTCGCCCTGTCAGAGCACCCGCCGCACTCGTCCTTGATCCCATAGTGGATGGCTCCAGATTAACCAAGGTGCTAATGGACGGAGGCAGCGGTTTAAACCTCATTACGAGGATACCCTTGACAAAATGCAGTTCGACAGATCTCGCGTCGAACAGAGTACACCACCTTTCGAGGAATTACCCCCGATAGAGAAGCACGCTGCTCTGGATGAGTCACGCTCGACGTGGTATTCGGCACCCCCGAGAACTATAGGTCCGAAGAACTACTCCTCCACATTGTGCCCTTCCATAGTGGATAGCATGCCTTATTGGTGCGTGGCGCATTCACAAGGTTTTAGGCCATACCACACTACAGGTATAAGAAACACAAACTGCCAGGGCCCAATGGCGTGATAATAGTTACAAGTGATCCGGATAAAGCCCTTCGAGCCGAAAAAAAATAGCGCCACTCGCCCTCGAGGCATTATCCGAGGCTCTCACAGTCGAGGAATTAATCACACTTCGCACAATGGTGGATAGGGACAATGTAATCCTCAGTAAAAGGCCCAAATCTACATCCTTCAAACCAGCTGAAGAAATCTTCAAATTTCAAGTACATCCAACGGACCCCAACAAAACAGTGACCATTGGAGCTCAACTAGACCTCACGGTCGACGAAGCATTGTGCACATTCCTGCGCGAGAATTGGGACATATTTGCCTGGCACCCTTCAGACATGCCATGAATCCCACGAAGATTGGCGGAGCACGGCCTGAATATATTAAGGGCTTCAAGCTAGTTAAATAGGCGTTGCGCCGATATTCCGAACCCAAGCGTCAAGCCATGGGGGAAGAATTAGCAAAACTACTTGAAGTCGGATTCATCCGACCCCGAGTGGTTGGCAAATCTGGTCATGGTGCCTAAGAAAAATCCTGGCAGCTATGCGTCGATTTTAAAGACCTAAATAAAGCCCGCCCTAAAGATTCATTCTCCTTACCCCGAATAGACAAGATCATCGATGCCACTGCCGAACACGACTCACTATGCTTCCTCGACGCTTACTCCAGATACCATGAAATCATGATAAAGGAGTCCGACCAAACCGCAACTGCCTTCATCACCCCCTATGGGCCATTCTGCTTCAACACAATGCCCTTCGGGTTGAAGAACGCAAGCGCCACATATCGACGCATGATTCAAACATGCCTGGAAAACCAAATCGACAAAACATTCAAAGCATACGTAGACGACGTGGTCATTAAAGCCAAACACGTCAGCCAGTTGCTAGACGACCTCCGCCAGACCTTCAAAATTTTGTGAGCTTACAATATACGGCTCAATCCAAACAAATGCGTCTTCGAGGTTCCCGCCGGAAAACTACTCGGATTCATTGTTTCCCACAGGGTGATAGAGTCCAATCAGGCTAAAATCCGAGCCATATCCCAGCTAGCAATACCCATGGAGCTTAAACACGTCCTGAAGTTGGCAGGTTGTGTGGCAGCCTTGAGCCGCTTCATCTCCCGCCTTGGTGAAAAGGCACCAGCACTCTACAGGTTGCTCAAAAAGACCAAAAACTTCGAGTGGACCGATGAAGGAACCGCTGCACTGGAAGAAATAAAAACACTACTAGCAGGCAACCCTATACTAACAGCGCCCGGCATAGGCGAACCCATGTTGTTATACATCTCGGCCACAAATCAAGTGGTGAACGCGGTACTCGTGGTAGAGGGCCACAAGTTCCGGGTGTAGAAGCCAGTCTACTATGTATCAGAAGTACTTACCCCATGCAAATCCCGGTATCCACATTATCAGAAGATAGCCCATACATTTTTCATGGCAGCCGGAAAGCACTGACACTACTTCCAAGAGTGTTCGGTCACAGTGGCATCCGAGGTACCCCTGAATGACATCATCAACAACAAGGACGCCATAGGTCGCATTGCCAAATGGGCCATAGAGCTCCTTTCCCTTCGAAATTGTATACAAACCACGCCGAGCTATTAAATCTCAGGTTTTGGCCATTTTTTGGCCGAATGGACAGAAGCCAAGCTCCCCCAGGAATATAGTACATACTCACAGATAATGTACTTTGACGGCTCCAAGATGTTAGCCGGACTGGGGGCTGGGGTGATCCTTACATCTCCCATGGGCGACAATATCCGGTATGTACTACAGATTATGTACACGGATTCTAACAACACAGTCGAATACGAGGCCCTGTTGCATGGTCTTTGAATGGCAACATCAATGGGCGTACAACGGCTCGAGGTGCGCGGAGATTCTAACCTCGCAATCTGCCAAGTCAACGGCAAATTTGATGCCAAAGACCCAAAAATGGCGGCATACCGGAATGTTGTCCTTAAAATATCTGCCCGGTTCGAAGAGTTAGAATTTCACCATGTCTCCAGAGATATCAATCAAGCCGCGGATGTCCTCGCCCGCATGGGCGCTAAACGTGACCCAGTCCCTAAGAACACCCTCTTAGAACGGCTTTTCAAGCCATCCGTGATGTGGCGGGACGGGGAGAAGGATGCGGCAGCCAATGAACCCAAATAGATTGTCCCTTCTGCCGTTGAGCCAGACGACGACATCATCGGCGGCTCGGCGCTCGAAGAAACACCTTGGCTCATGAAGTCATGGTTGTAATCACACCATGGACCGAGCCCTTCCTTGCCTACCTTCTACGGCAAGAGCTCCCCGATGACCAGACTGAGGCACGACGCATAGTCCGGCGTTCTAAAGCCTACAAAGTCCACGAGGGTGAGCTATACAAGAAAAGCACTACCAGAGTCCTCCAGAGATGCATATCTGAAGAGGAGGGGCAACAACTTTTGGCTGGATACATTCTGGCATGGGCGGCCATCACGCGGCAGCTCGGGCCTTGGTCAACAAGGCCTTTTGCGCAGGGTTTTTCTGGCCCACCGCTCGTACGGACGCATACACTCTAGTCCAACGCTGCATCGGATGCCAGCTAGAAAATAAGCATGTCAACATCAAAGGAGGCAAGTACTCAAAGTTGCCAGTGTAAGAGAGAATTCATCTTATTTGTCGTGTTCTTCGCTACCGCTATCATCATATCCTCCATAATTTGCATTTTACAAGTTCAGTATATCTCCTCATTTTTTTAAAGTTACATTGATCATCTCAAGCTAGCCAATCAACTAAGAACTCTATCATCTCGGGCAGTTCAAAACTAACACCTAAAATTTCTAAAGAATTATCCTCTGCGCACAACAGAAGTGCATTATCTTTATTCGTCCACCAAAAATGACGCAAGGATGCCAAACCAAAAGAAAAAAAAAGTGGTGAACCCAACTAAGCTAACAGAATAATTGTCCACTTCAAAAAGTACAAAATGTCACTTTGAATCCTAGCAATAATCTGTACATGTTGCTTTTTCACAATGCATAACTTACTGGCTGGTTGGCTCTCCATTGTTCATAATAATGTGTATATTTAGGGAGTTCTTTGCCATTTCTCTTCTCCTTTCAGATTCATCATATTTTAATTTTTTGAGCAGATAGTAAACAGAAGTATCTGTGAATAATATGAAATCTAGCACCAAATTGAACATTGTGGGGTTTGCTTATTGTACTATGGAAATAGATAAGACTTCAGACTCCATTTAGATAAGCCAATGAAGTGTCTCACACATTTATATAAGAAAAAAGACATGAAATCCCAAGTCAGGAAGATCAAATCTGGATGCAGTGATCACCTTGAAGATGAGTGGCTTGAGGGGCTTGGAGAAGATCCACCACACGAGCAACAAGGGCTCGAGAGAAGCAGCGGCAGCTCTCCTCCCCCTCTCCCTCAGCTGGCAGCCCAAGACGATCAGTAGTTCATGTCTTGCTATCCCTGAATTTAAGTAGGGTTAATTCTACCTTTATGTACTGCAACAACACACTTCTTGTAGTCTGAAAATTGCTGGATTTATTACATTCTAATAAGAAATCCAATGAGATCGGTTGATATATTGTTCTTCAATTCGAATCGAATCCAACATACACACAGGAGATGGGGAGGGCACCTTGTACCTACCCAGAAATTTTCAGGGAGGTGTGAGATGGCTGGGATCGAAGATGGAGTAGTACCTCCAAACCTAGCAGAGAACTTTAAACCGTTGTGGTCGATCTACTCCTCCTCGGGTCACCTCTACAGGAATAGTGTAATGGCGAGGCGTGGCAGTGGTGGCGGCGCTGACTGGAGGAGAGGGAAGGCAGAAGAGGAAGGAGACGGTAGGTGATTGCGCGCGGGTATGGAGTTGCCTCTCCGTTCGCACCACCCTGCACCTCTGCATCTTGTCGCCTCGACCTAGGTGCTCCATCGGCACCTTGATGCCATCCCCTTCCTCCCCTCCTCTGCAACCACCATGGTGATGGGATGGAATGACACCTTGCCGCGAAGACGAAAGGTTTGGAGGAGAAGAGCATCCCACTATGACTAGCCTAATTACTACTCCCCCTGTTCGGAATTACTTGTCGCAAAAATGAACAAAAAATGAATATATTTAAAAATAAAATATTCCCTCCGTCCGAAAATACTTGTCATCAAAATGGATAAAAAGAGATGTATTTAGATGTATTTTAGTTCTAGATACATCCCTATACGTCTAAATACATTACTTTTTATTCATTTTGATGACAAATATTTTCGGACGAAGGGAGTATATCAAAATACATCCATTTCTCTGACAAATAATTTCGGACGGATGGAGTAGTTTTTTTGGGTCCAACACGTTGTTGACTGCAAAAGTTGGTGGAAACAAAACCAAAGTACTACCCCTTATCCCTCAAAAAAAGAACATGGTGAAGGCATTGAGGCGGGAGGATGGTACGAGGTGTACGGATGATGATGGCATGCGGGAGCTGGCGGCTTCATTCTATGAGCATTTATTCGCATCGGAGGGATCCACCCAGCCAGAGAGGCTACTAGATCTTTTTCACCCTGTCATTTTTGAGGATATGAATGCTAGGCTGACGGCTCCTATTTCAGATGAGGAGATTGAGCGGGCATTGTTTCAGATGGGGCCTACGGAAGCTCCCGGACCAGATGGCCTACCTGCTTTGTTTTATCAGAGACACTGGTCTCTGTTAAAAGAGGACGTGTGTGCAGCTGTTAGGGGGTTTCTGTCAGGAGAAGCTACTCCGGATTCGTTTAATGACACTGTGATAGTGATGATACCGAAAGTTAGCTCACCGGAGCTGATGTCTCAGTTTAGGCCAATAAGCTTGTGTAACGTGCTCTATAAGATTGCTACTAAAGTTTTGGCTAATAGGCTCAAGAGGATCTTACCTGTGTTGATTTCTGAGGAACAGAGCGCCTTTGTACCAGGGAGGCTCATGACAGATAACGTTTTAGTGGCCTATGAGTGTACCCATGCCATTAGAATGAGGAAGAGGAAGACTCCGTTGTGTGTCGTAAAGCTAGATATGATGAAGGCGTATGATCGAGTCGAATGGATCTTCTTAGAACATATGTTGTTTAGATTTGGTTTCGGTCAAAGGTGGGTCCAGATGATTATGCGATGTGTCACCTCAGCTCGTTTTTGTGTGAAACTTAATGGTGGCTTCTCGAGACCTTTCCTCCCATCCAGAGGGCTACGACAGGGTGATCCTCTTTCGCCATACCTTTTCCTGTTTTGCGTGGAAGGTTTTTCTGCTCTTCTAAGGGCTGCACAGAATGAGAATAATCTCAAAGGGGTGTCATTTGGGAGCACTGGCCCCCATGTCACTCACCTTCTATTCGTGGACGACAGTATTGTCTTTCTGGAGGGGAACCGTGGCAGTTTTGAGGCGTTAAGGGAGATACTTAGAGTCTATGAGGAAGCCTCAGGACAAAAGGTAAATCTTCAAAAGTCTTCGGTGTTCTTTGGTAAAGGATGTAGAGATGAAAGTAAGGCTGAATTACTTGGAGTGATTGGCATCAACTCTGAAGCTTTGAGTGAAAGGTATTTAGGATGGCCGACACTGGTTGGTAACTCCAAAGAGGGGACGTTTAAATATGTCAAGGAGAGCTCTGCGGGGAAAATAACAGGATGGAAGGGTCAAGGGCTGTCAAAAGCGGCAAGGGAGGTCCTAGTCAAGTCAGGACTCCAAGCCACACCAACTCTCACTATGAGCTACTTCCAACTCACCAAGAAAATGTGCCGGAACCTGACTTCTATATCGTCTAACTTCTGGTGGGGAGAAGCAAATGGGGAGAGGAAGGTGCACTGGCTTGCATGGAAAAAGATGTGTAGGGCAAAGAAAGAAGGAGGAATGGGCTTTCGAGATCCAGAATCTTTTAACCAAGCTCTGCTGGCCAAACAAGCCTGGTGCATGCTGCAGTACCCAGATTCTTTGTGTGCTAGGGTGCTCAAGGCAAGGTATTTCCCCCATGGATCAATCTTGAATGCTACCTGCCCTGCTGGCGGCTCGTTCACTTTCAGAAGTATTATTCATGGTCGGGAGCTGCTGCGTGAGGGACTTGTGTGGAGGATTGGAGATGGCACATCGATTAAAATCCACCATGATAATTGGCTCCCGCGCCAGGGAAGCCTTAAGCCACTTAGGCAGCAGTACATTGCAGGGATCACTCATGTGCGCCACCTTCTGAATGAATCAGGTATTGCATGGGACATGGCCAAGGTGAAAGTGATGTTTACTCCTGGGGATGTGGAGGATATAAAGCAGATTGTGATTGGTGGACCAAATATGAGGGACTATGTGGCATGGAACTTCACCAATATGGACAATTTTCAGTCAAGTCGGCATATCACCTCCGCATGAATTTGAATGGTGTCAAGATCGGACAGCCAGGTTCTTCAATGCCAAGCAGGGAGCATAAATCATGGATGGCGCTGTGGGACACTAACGCCCCGGGAAAGGCAAAGATTCATGCATGGCGCCTCTTGAAGAACGGGTTGGCTGTTGGCTCCGAGCTTCATCGGCGTCGAATAAAGCCGGGCGTGTTTTGTTGTGCATGTGGACGTGAAGAGACGACGTATCACCGTTTCTGGGAGTGCCCTCATTCAGCGATGTTTTGGAAATACTTGTGTGAAGACAAGGGCGAGCCGGTGATGCTGCCGCCGATGATGGATGGCTCGCTAAACAGCCTGGTTTCTTGGCTGAAGGGCTGGTTTGCCGACGCGGGAGCAGCAGAAAGAGAGATGATGATTCATGCGCTATATGGCCTATGGTGCGCAAGGAATGAAACATGCGACGGGAAAAGAATCCAGGACGCTCGCGAGCTAGCTGAGAAAGTGCACGCACACATACAAGAGTGGCGCCAAGTTCATGTGGAGGAGCGAACGACCAAGGAAACAAGGAGACCGGACAACTGGAAACCGCCGGAGCCTGGGTGGATCAAGGTGAATGCCGACGAAGCCATGGCGAGGGCGCATGACCGGGGAGGAGGAGGTGTGGTCCTTAGGGATCACCACGGTGC
Source organism: Triticum dicoccoides (assembly GCF_002162155.2). Taxonomy (NCBI): domain Eukaryota; kingdom Viridiplantae; phylum Streptophyta; class Magnoliopsida; order Poales; family Poaceae; genus Triticum; species Triticum dicoccoides. Next base: position 444,958,786 of record NC_041387.1, on the reverse strand, counting down.
TTTCAGGGGAGGGACTTCTGTCTTCTTCCCGAGCATCACTACTCCACTTCTTGCAGAGATCCTAGCGGCTAGGAGTGTTGTGCAGTTGGCACTTGACACGGACGTTCAGCGCCTTCACGTGGAGCTGGATAATCAGGAGGTGGTGACAATGCTAAATGAAGAATGAAGGAACCTTTCCGCCTTTGGTCCGGTCGTGGAAGAGATAAAGGAGATGTTGAGGTCGTGGCATGAGTTCAGAGTTAGCTGGGTTCGGCGCTCGGCTAATGGAGCAGCGCATGGGTTAGCAAGAGAGGGGGTTTGCAATGAGGTGTCTAGTGTTTATGAATTTCCTCCAGATTGTATTATTCATGTTGTAGCGGATGAGATTCCGAACTTTGTTTAAGCTTTAAATAAAGGCAAGTTCCCCTCAAAAAAAAAGTACTACCCCTTATATTTGGAGAAGAACTTGCAATGAAAAGTCTGAAACTCGCACCGGCCCATAAGTCAAATGACACGGGCCGGTCAGAGGACCGTGACAGACTCGCACAAGTCCCAGCCCGATCCGCCCTTCGTCTCCACTCCACCCGATCAAACCATCATCTCGTCGAGTCCTCTTCCCCTTCAAATCTAGGGTTAGCACTTCGACGACCAGGACCGCATCGCCTTCCTCCTCGTCCCCGCGCCTCCCACCCGCCGGCCGGAAGGGGAGACGAAGGCGAAGCGCAGCCAAGATGCCGCAGCGGCACTCGAAGAACAACAACGACCTCGCCTTCTTCACCTACGAGGAGAAGCGGAAGCTCGGGTACGGCACCCAGCGGGAGCGGCTCGGCAAGGACTCCATCAAGCCCTTCGATGCCTGCTGCCTCTGCCTCAAGCCGCTCATCGACCCGCTCGCCTGCCCCAAGGGCCACACCTTCTGCAAGGAGTGCATCCTCGAGTGCCTCCTCGCGCAGAAGAAGGACATCAAGCGGTAACAGCTCGTCTTTTTTTATTGGGTCCTGATTCGTTTTTGCTTGTTCATCCAAGGACTGGTTAATTCCAGGGAATTTGCATTTTGTTAGCTAGGATTGTGAAATTGGTATGTTTGCGCTCAGATGCTGTGCGGGCTTAAATGTGCAGTCCTGCTCCTAGGATTATAGGGTTCCTCATGGATAGGGCTTGTTGGACTTGTCGTAGTATGCCATTTTCCTTGGTACTATGAGAACTCTTTTAGCACTGTGTTTTAGTTTTGTGGCACCGGAGGTCGCGCGACGAAAGAATATGAGGCGACAATCAAAATTCGATCCTGGGGTGGGTGTTTGTCATGGTACATTGTTTGGATCGGTGGTGTTATGTTGCTAGGACTAGTTATAGTATAGTACTCCCTCCGTCCCATAATATAAGTGTTTTTTACACTAGTGTAATGTCAAAAATGATCTTATATTATGGGACGGACGGAGGGAGTAGTATTGTATGAGCTTATCCCTGAATTTCAAGATAAAATGATCTTGCTTCATCATTGGATTTCTACTAGTATATACTAGGACGGAGGGAGTAGTAAACTAGTACAGTTTTGGTATCCATAAGATCTTGCTTCATCATTGGATCTTGTTTCATCATTGGATCTTGCTTCATCATTGGATCTTGTTTCATCATTGGATCTTGCTTCATCATACTTCCCCATGCCATTTGTCATGAACATTTCTGCAATTGGTCACTGAAGTAGTTTGAATCTATGTTCCTGTTCTCAGTGGACATGCAAAATTGCTGTAATTGCCCTTAAGTTGTCTGCTTGTTCAACCAAATAAAAGTTATGGATTTCTGAGTGTTTTTCCTTCTTCCAGCAAGCTTATAGCTCATGACTCCCAGAAAAAGCAAGAGAAGGAAGAGGAGGAGGAGAAGCTGGTGCTGCAAAAGTCCAAGGAATTGGATGCTTTTGATCAGCAGAATCATGGAGCAGTCCCCCAGTACTATGATCGCAGCGGTTCCCAAGATAAGAATGGTTTTCATGGAGCCAACAGTGTGAAGACTACCTCCTTCGAAGAGGAAGCCCTACGCACCATGAAGGCGTTCTGGCTTCCGTCAGCTACACCCGAAGCTACTGTCAAGGTAGATGCTCCTTCTACTGACACAATCTGTCCCGAGGGGCAGGAGAAGCTCAAGCTGAAATCACTCTTCCCTATTTCTTTCACCGAGGAGAACGCTCGTCAGAAGAGCAATAAGTCAGTGGAGAAAAGCTACATCTGCCCCAGCTGCAAGTCCAATCTCACAAACACAATGTCCCTGGTGGCGATCAGCACCTGTGGCCATGTCTTCTGCAAGAAGTGCTCGGACAAGTTCATAGCAACAGATAAGGTCTGCTTAATGTGCAGCAAACCGTGCAAAGAGAGGAATTTGATTAATTTAGAGAAAGGAGGAACGGGTTTCGCTGCACACGATGACCACCTAGAGGCAAAGAACTTCAAGCATTTAGGGAGTGGTTCTGGACTAGGATTGGTGAAGCCTGCTCCTAAGGCATAGCCTTCAATTATGTAACTGTTGTTGTATAATGCTGTCAGTCATCGTTGTGGCACGAATATATGTAACCTGGATTTTTTAAATGTTTTGATATCTTTTGATACGTATGATCTGGAACAAACGATACTCAGGTTTTTCATCCAAGTGATAATGTGCTTGCGGTTTTGCTCCATGCAGTATCTATGGATTTCTTTGGCGCTTGACTGTCTTACCAGTTTTATATGTTGTCACACTGGAGATTCTGCATGAGCAAACCTCGCTGTAAGAGCAGATATTCGTTTGCCTTGTAGTACCATCATGCTTTGTTCACATTCAGAACTTGGGGCCTCTTTGGAACTTCTGGAAGGATAAAAAAAATATGCAATCCAAAGAGTCCCTAGTGGTAAGCAGTACTATAAGTCTGTAACATATCCCTTTGCAGTGAGATGGCTTTTGCATTTCTGCAAATTCTGTGGTGAGATGACTCTTGCATCTCTACAGATTATGCCTCCATCTATGTAGTTAAACCACAGGAAACGGAGAATGCGTTAGGCCTGCCATATATCTCTACAAAATCACCACAGGAAAACAAACCAAAACTGACCAAGTTATGAGCTACTACCTCCGTCCCAAAATATAAGACGATTTTGCTGTTATTCTAGCACTATCCATCAGAAGGGAATGAATGGTCCCCTTTTGTCAGCCGGTGGCCAGTACAAAACAATGAAACAAAAGGTTTTGAAAAGGATAATGGAAACGCTGACCTGGCAGCCTTGGCTTCCACCCACGCACATGGAGAAGCTTACGGACCACAGTCCAGCTCCAGCAGCAACAGATAGCCAACCAACCTGGGGCAGGCTAGGATCAGAGCTCCACCGAAGGTGAAATGGCAAGCCTGCAGAGCTTGATTTCCAAACAGGTATGTGCTTGAATGAACCCTGTTATCATCCTTCTCTTGATTTCGTTCCTGGATTTAGAAACTCGGTGTTGTCTTCAGTTGATTGCGCCGAACTGTACGGCTAGTGCCAGGCTGAATGGGGCTCCTCCTTCGGTGGTGAACGCGAGCTCGAGCGAAGCATCCTCGGATGAGAAGAGTAATTCTCGTCTCTCAATGTGTTTTTAAAGGTTGGCACAGGAAAAAAAATTGTTGATAGAATCACTCTTCCTGACCTTATTATAGAGGTCACAAAAAGGAGATTAGCACTGCTTGGTGCTGGGGCATTATCCACTGTCCTATTAAACAGCAGCTCTGCATATGCTGAAGGTATGCCCATTATTAATTGTTCAGTTTCACTTCCATGGCAGCCGATATGCAACTATGCAAGTTATCAACTTGTTAAACATTAGCATGTAGGATTGTGTGAGCTAATGCTAACTGGAGCTGTTCCTAGATTTCAGAAGTACCAAAGAACTACCGCTCTTACGTCGATGCAAACGACGGATATTCATACCTCTACCCAGCTGATTGGAGGGTAATTTGTCATGTTTACTAGTACTCCCTCCGTCCCATAATATAAGATCTTATTACATCAGACGGAGTAGTAAATTAGTGTGCAAGAAGGACAATTCAGATGCCAAAAAAGTTTCTAAGTCATTGGCTCTCGTGGATTTCACATAACCCTTTTGTTCCCCCGGATGCTTCATGTCAGGATTTCGACTTCTTGGGCCATGATTCAGCGTTCAAGGACCGTAATGTGCAGCTGCAGTCTGTCCGTGTGGCCTTCGTTCCTACTCAGAAAACAGACATTCGTGACCTAGGCCCAATGGATGAGGTACGCCTGGATTTTCTGGACTTTGGACCAGATCGTGTCTTCCCTTTCTTCTGACCACTGCTTCATCTTCCCTCAGGCGATCTTCAATTTGGTAACCGAAGTGTACGCTGCCCCGAACCAGATACCAACGATCTATGAAATGCAAGAGGTTTGCAGTTTCATCCACTGCTTGCATTGCAGTTTTTAAGTAGTCGAAAAAAAAACGACCAGACATAGAATTCCCGATCTGCTACGCTGCAAAGATCGAAAAAATGAGCAGTTACTTTGTTGTGCTGTAAATTGGCAGCGTACGGTGGATGGCAGGAACTACTGGACATTTGAGTACGATCTGGAGGCGCCGGGCTACGGCGTGTCGGCGTTTGCGACGGTCGCCATCGGGAACGGTACACGTTCATGGGGATTCTGATCATATGTTTCCCCTCCGGTGGACACGAAGCTGAGTTGGTGTTGGTTTTTGGCAGGGAGGTACTACACGCTGATCGTGACGGCTAACGAGCGGCGGTGGAGCAGGCTGCGCAACAAGCTCAAAGTCGTCGCCGACTCCTTCAAGATCTCGGACTTGAACGCGTGATTGAGCAAGCTGCTCATGTCCGTCGGCACCACCATCCCACCGGTGCAACGAATCTGTATTACTCATACATCTAGCTATTCATGCTTGCACGAATTAGTAGAACCAGTATACATGAATTAGTGGTCAAAAAAATTACTTCTTTAAAACAATATATTGAGGAACCACAGGGAGTATGATTCCTAGGACAATTCGTCACGGCTGTTCTTGTTTCCAGGGGGTACTCGACAGAGTCTGTTTGAATGAACAAACGACAATCCACATGATCATCGCTAAACATGCATAATCAAATCACCAGGAATTCAACCTATTTATAAGACTTTTCTTTACACACCTGAGTCATCAAATCGGCGCATTACAAAGGTGAAATGAATCGAGTGAGCAGAACCTCCCAAAGAATGTTTGCAACTCATATATTACAACAATTACAATGCCCTCCCACCAAACTTGCTAACTATTTCCAGGATAGAAGTTCCCTACAGATTCAACACAACTAGTCATCTCAATCTCCAGTCGAAAATTTTGTCAAGACCAGGTCACCTTTCTGCGCATTCACAACATCGCCAGCAGCTCCAACCATGGAGTTACGTGGCTGGACAGAGAGCGACAGGGGGGACTTGATCATGCCCTAAGATAATTTACACCTACCAAACCCAACATTAATTACATTAGCCTAGACGATGCTGGCGAAGGCCCTTGCCAAAATGGGGCTGCATCAATCTAACATACAGACCGTTCAGGTCCATCAGAGAGTCATGTGTGCCCTGCTCAACTATCCTACCACCATTTAGGACAACAATGTTATCCACATGCTTCATCATCGCTGCCCTGTGCGCTATCAGGACAGTCGTCTTGTTCCCCATGACCAATGTGTCAAGAGCTTCCTGTACCACTCTACTTGATTCAGACTCGATCGCAGAGCTGGCCTCGTCCAACAGCAATATGGGCGCATTCTTCAAAACCACTCTAGCAATGGCAATACGTTGCTTCTGCCCAGGTGTCAGATCAACCCCTCGCATTCCCACATGAGTGTCATAGCCATGTGGCAAGCTACTAATGAAATGATGAGCATTTGCTATCCTTGCAGCTTCCTTCATCTCAGCCTCCGTTGCATTGTGCCTTGCATAGATAATGTTCTCCCTTATTGTTGTCGAGAAAATGACGGGCTCTTGCTGAATTAGGCCCATGTGGCTTCGTAACCATCTCAGGTTGAACGATTTCAGATCTCGGCCATCCAGCAGAACTTGACCAGACATTGGGTCATAAAATCTCTCAATTAAGGAAATGATAGTGCTCTTCCCGGATCCTGAAACACCCACCACTGCAACTGTTTGCCCACCGCTCACCTTAAGATTAAAATTGCTCAGCACAAAGATTTCTGGACGAACTGGATAGGAGAAATCAACATTCTTGAATTCAATGCTCCCATAGACATTGGGTGGTTTCAGGCCAGTGTTGTCATCAGGATCGATCTTTGGCTCTCGGTCAATAATTTCAAACACTGAAGTGAGAGACTTCCGCCGCTTAAGTATGTATGGGGCAAGCCCAAAGGGCTCCACCAATGCAAATGATGCAAACGAGAATAGAATGTACTGTTTTAGCCCCGTGGCGATTGTCAGGCGCTGCTGGTCCACTGAGGTGGCAATGTACCACAGAAGGAGGGCGTTGCAGGCAAAAAGAAGAAACTGCGAGAAGCCAAAACCGAAGCCTATAGCCAACCCGTGCACAAGACTTTGCTTCAGTATCTTACCAAGGTGTAATCTGTAGAGTTCCATTATCTTGTCTCCAGCACAAAAAGCAACAACGGTGTAAATGTTGCGGACTGCATCTTCAAGTACTAATGAAGCCTTTCTATGCATCTCCTGGATTCCTTTTGAGAAGCCAGCAAGCCATAATTTCTGTAAAATGGTTTATCATATCAATTTAAAACATGCCTATTTGCACCAGTTCTAACATAAAATATCCAGTATCAAGTTACTGAATGCCAAATTGTGAAATATATCCATGCAGTTCAAGATTAGTGTTGCAAATTTCAGTTTTAACAGGTCAGGCAATTAAATAATTATATGGACACTGTATTATTAGGGAATACTAAATACTCCCTCCGTTCCTAAATATAAGGTGTATTAGTTTTTCAAAAAGTCAACTTCTATCTATGTTTGACCAACTTCACAGCAAAATATATAAAGATTTATAATACTAAATATATAAAATGTAAAAATATAGTTCTTGATGAATCTAGTGATAATGATTTGGTATTCTAGATATTGATATTTTTGTCTATAAACTTGGTCAAACTTAAGAGAAGTTTGACTTTTTGAAAAAATAATACACCTTATATTGAGGAACGGAGGGAGTATGTGACTACAGAAAGAGAGTGCAAATCGTGTTGATTATTGACAGGAAAGGCCATTTGTAACAGGATCAAAAATATTTCTAAAGTTTGAAATGTGCACCAACCCTTAAAAAATAATAAAGATCATATTTGCAAGGTGGAAAATACCCTTTGGGCATGGTGGTAAGTGGTAACTACACCTGATAACTGATTTTATTTTTAAAAAATTCAGAAAAAGTCCGCTCCAAAACTTTTTCCCAACAAACTTGAGCTGTCGTTTCTGTCATACAAAAATATTCTGTAACAAAATATTCTCTGACAAATTCTGACAAGAACGATGAATTTTCCAGGAATATAGCGTGAACAGTACCTCGTATATAGTGACAATTTGTTTTTTTACGTCCACAACAACACGAGAGTCATTTCTTCGCGAAAGATTTTATACGAGTGCAATAACAAATCTACTTCGTCCGCAAAAAGTTTCAGATTTTTTTTTACTTTCTTACAAATTACTAATTTTAAAAAAATCAGGTGCAATTACACCCGAGAGCCAAACGTTCCCGTCCTTCGCAAGGTGGTATATACTAGAGCCACATGCTCAAGTGACAATTTCCAAACCATCCAGGGCCCAGTGAGTTTGCTTTCTTAGACTTAACTTGTATGGGTCCCTTTTAAGTTTTAACATCCAAGGTAATATAAAAATAACCTAGGCAGCACTTGGATCAACCCCAGTATTTTGTTTCCGAAAAGGCCCTGTGTGATATATTTAAGGGTTTTCAGTACCGAACTCTCAGTATACACAAAAATGCACAATGATCTCGTCAACAGACACTACAACTTCTGTTAACATGCCAAAATATGCTATCAGACTTTTGAGGTGATAATATAGACCAAAAAACCTTCAGGCTGTATTACCTGTGCAATGGCAGAGATAACAAGAACAGGTAAAGTTGCAAGTGCAACAAGCGCCACACGCCACCCCAACAACATTCCAATGAGAAGAGCTACAGAAACCGCAGCAGTGTCTTGTATGAATATGGAAAGACGGTTACTGAATGCAGCACGGACAAATGTAGCATCGTTTGCTAGGCGCATGGATAGTGTATCAGCACTGTTCTCCTCTTTGTCAAACCATCCAGCCTCATTGCGCAGCATTGCTGTGAAAGAACTAAATTAGTGTGGAATTCTAGAAGATCCAATCTAACTTCACGATTGCAGCAGACTACAAAAAAAAGCAGCTCATTTGTATAAAGGCACAGAGAGCATACCGGAGAACATCATTCTTCTTATACGTTCAGTCATCTTCTCTCCCATAATTCCAAAATAGAAATGTTGCAACCAGTTGACCAGCACTGTAATAACACCCATTCCTACTATGAATAAACACCACCTGTTCACTTCATGGTGCATGTCACTAACTTCTATTTGATAATATGCTGACACTGTAAGTGCTATTGTGTAAGCCAGGAGTGGATTAAATGAGCCAAATATAGCAGCACCAATTGTGCCTAAGAGAGCATAAGGCCATTCAGCAATGCTAAGTGCTGCCAGTCTCCAAAATGATGGTGGCTTGTGATGTTGCAATTCATCAGGTTCACTCTGTTCAGAACTTGTATCATCCTGTTCACTCTGTGGTCTACTAAAAGTTTGTGAATGTGAACGCTCATTCTTTGGATCAGAAGTCAAAAGAGGAGATATAGGCGAGTCAGGTCCTGCATTCTTTGAAGATTGCCGTTGTATGGGATGGATGTCAACTTTCGGAAGGTTGGGCAATTCCATTTCAAAACTGTCATGTCTCTTGATGGATGGTGCTCTTTCAGTTGTAACTAAAGGTATTCCATTATCTATAGTTTGTTCTGGAGGTGGGCTTCGATCCTTTGGTGAATCATGGGAATTTCTGGTGGTGTCTGATCGCCAAAATTGAAGCATGCCATGTGTTCTTTGAAGAGAAGGTGATTTTGCCATCTTAGGAGAGGATGATTCTTGAAAATTTTGGCTGATTGGTGGATCCTCAAATTGGAGTGACTTGCGCTCTCTACTATTCTTGGTGGGCATCCTGAGAAAGATTGACAGAGTAAAATATAGTAGCTCTGGTTAAATAGTGCAAATCTAGCACAGCTTGAACAAAGTAAGAACAACCAGGTTAATCGCTATTTCTTCAGCTCAGTAGCTAGATGCTCACAGCATTAAGGATATTTTGGAAATTAGCATATAAACAAGTATCAAATTATCCAGGACTGGACAGAGTTTTATTTCTTATAATTATGCCAGCTAGATCCCCGACACAGAACCCTTGGTTAGTCTAGACTGAAAAACAATGTGATACTAAATCCAAACTAATGCAAACTCACTCTTACCAGGAGATTGTCCAGAAAAAACAGCTTACCTCTTAGGAAGTTTTGTTGCTTCCTCACATCTCAAAAGCTCGGCATAAAGGCCATCCAAGTTTAGCAATTCATCATGTGTCCCCATTTCAACAAGATGTCCCTCCTCCATTACAGCTATGTAATCAGCATGTTTAATGAGGCTAAGGCGCCTAGCTATTATAATGGTCGACCTTCCCAGCATGAGAACATCTAATGCTCCTTGCACAGCCTTTTCAGCTTCAAAATCAAGTCCTCCCGTGACTTCGTCAAGTAAGAGAATTGATGGACTCGAAAGCACAGCACGAGCAATAGAAATTTTGATCTTCTGTTCATCAGTCAACGCCATACCAGCTCGACCAACCTAGGGAGGTAAATAAAATCAGAATGGTAACAAAATGGACGACTGGAGCATCCATGCCTAATTATTTGGCACCGCCATTACCTGTGTTTCATATCCCTTTTCGAGTGAACTGATGAACCCATGAGCATGTGCTGTCTTGGCTGCTTCTTCTATCTGATCAAAGGTAGCAAATCTTCCATAAGCAATGTTTTCGCGGATGCTCAAACTCAGCAGTGCAGGTTCTTGTGTAACCAGACCAATTTGGCTTCTTAACCATTCTACTTTCAAATTCTTGATATTTTCCCCATCCAGCAGGACTTCCCCTGAAAACATAAAAAGAGCTGTCTTAGCAAATGGGGAAACTTGGAGATGAAAATCAAAGATGCTTCTCAATGATGTTACCTAACGTTGGATCGTAGAACCTTTCCATTAGAGGAATTATGCTGCTTTTCCCTGAGCCATTTCTACCAACAAGTGCAACAGTTTTTCTGGCTGGTACACTGAGAAAGAAACCACTTAAAATTGGAATTTCAGGGCGTGAGAGATAACTGAAGTACACGTTTCTGAATTCGATGTTTCCCTGCACTTGGGGTATAGTGGTCCCTTCCAGATTGGTGCTTGAAGTTGAACGACTTATCATCTCATATAGTCTATAAGCAGCAATTCGCCCTTGTTCAAATGAATAGAAGTTTGTAGCTGCTTGGTTCAGACCACTAAAAATCAGGAAAATATATTAGGTAAAGACACTATTGATGGAGGGAAACAGGGGAATGTATAGGATTATGTTGCTTACAGGCCACTCAAAATTACTGCAAATAAAGCTACCACAACTTGACCACCATCAGCTTTCCCACGAGAAATTAGGTGTCTTCCAACCCAGAGTTGCAAAGCACAGGAACAGATGGCCAGTCCATAGGTAAATCCAAGGCCAATTCCTTGGACAAGACTTATCAAAATTCCATATCTTAGAGTTGCTTGAAGTGAGGTAGCATAGGAGTACTTTGCAAGAGTTTCATTGGTAAAAGCATATAGTGTCCTGATGTATGAGGTGGCCTGCACATCCACATGTTTTTGTCAAGTAAAATCGGAACCGATTACATTTGGACATATTATTTGTACATGCTACAGGAATATAGTGCAATGCACATACAAAGAGTGGGGAAATATCTGATCTGGGAAATAGTGTTCTTTCTCAATGTTAAAAGGTGGATATTTGTAAACAAATGCGCAAGAAATGGACAGCATGGCGAAGTTCACAGGGAGAAACCTGTTCAGCAATACTAGCCGCTTCGGCATACGCATCTTGAATGTTTTCAGCCAGTCTATGGAGAAATATGTTAGATATTCCTCCTGCAGCGACAATCAAGGGTCCAGTCGCAAGAGTTAGAAGTGCTATTTGCCAACAATTGAGCAGGCCAACAATGAGACCACCGACGAATGTGGCCATATTGTGTATGTAGTTGCCTACCTACAAAAGCACCGAGTTGTTAGAACAGACCAAAACGATCAAAGTTCATGCTGCGAACATACTCATACAGCAGCCAAAGCATATTCGCTCTGAACTTACTTTCTCACTAATTGCTGACTGAATCAGCAATACGTCACTCAGAACTTGACTAACTATATCACCGTTGTTTCCATATGTATCAAAGAAGCTCATGTCTTGATTTAGCAAGACCTGGACATATTTTGATCTGATGACAGCAGTTTGCCGTTCCCCGGTGAGAATCCAGCATGATACCTCTGGAGAATCAAAAATTACATTAGGTACATACACATGCTGAGCGAGAAAATATTTAAACGAAGGTTCTTAACTTACCTATCCATCCTGCAACAAAAACACCAGCGGCTATGTAGATGATATACAGAGCATGCTGCAAATGAAACAGCATAAGACGTGAAGATTGTAATAGAAAAAGGTATATGGATTGGGCAGTATAATGCATTGAATAGAAGTGCTAAAACATGTGCATATACTCTACAAAGCATGGACACGGCTGGAAGTGCCGAACTGCCGTTCTGATACGGCAGGATACGGGGATACGGCAGGATACGCCGGGATACGCGAACTTTGCAGTGTCCCCCGAATTTCGATTTTGAAAAAAGAAAAAAGAAACGCAGGGATACGCTGGGACACGTGCGGGATACGTTTGGGACACAGCCTCGGCCCAACCCAGTATACCTAACCTATTTGCAGGAACTCCCGCACACTCTCGACTCAAGGACGAGGTGCTCCCTCCCAGCCTCCCCGCGCCGCCAGCCTCCTGGATCGAAGCCGCCGCCGGCGGCGACGCCTGGATTCGACCAGCGACCGCTGGTGCTACCCCCAGCCTCGCAGGTAACCCAGCAGCCTCTCCCCTCTCCTCTTTCCTCAACCTCTTCCTCTTTTATCCTTCAGATTTGCTTGTGCTGCTGGATGTTGCTTGCTGGCTTGCTGCTTGCTTGTGCTGCCGCTTATGCTGGTGGTGCTGCTGCTCATGCTTGTGCTGCTGCTTCTCATGCTTGCATTGTCTTCCAATTATGTCTTGTCTTCTAATCTTCTGTACTGTCTGTGTTTGATGTGTTTTGCAAGATAGATGCAGCTTGCAATGACAACATGACATGGGGGGATGAGGATCAATCAATCATCACTTGATAAAAGAGACACCAAATGGGGCACTATCCTCTATTATGACCTCTTTCTCATTAATTTTCTGTCTTAATTGTATATTATATGGCATATTTTATTTTATTTTATATATACTCGCCGTATCCCCGAATGGCTGTTTTTGAAAAATGCCGTATCACGTATCCCGTATGCGTATCCCCGTCTTTCCGTCCCCGTGTCCATGCTTTTTAGCATATACTTGCACTCCTTTAGATTAAAATAGATTATTTAGTTAATAGTTGATTGTTTTAGTTACAGAAAGAATATATTGCTAATCTAGTATAATAATTAATTAATTGAATTTTGGAGGTTGAGTTCATTTATTGAAAAAGAATTAATCCTTCTCTACTCAACTCGAGCCATTCGCTGAGGTTGGAAATTTAATAATGAATAAATCTTAAGCAAACTTGTTTAGTCGTCTTTTTCAAACTTTTACTTTCGGCGCCTCTCCTCTAGTGTACCCGAGACCTTGAGGGGGAACACAGACAAGAAGACTTCCACATCATAACCTCCTTTCTCGGTTGACTGCCTGGACTGAAACCAGACTCGCTGGAAAAACTCATTTCACAATGATAACTATCTTTCAAACAGGACCACTGCTTAATCTTTCAAACAGGACTACTGCTTAAAGCCTAACAAGACCCACCACGACTGGCTCACTTGTTTAAAGGAGTAATAAAACACGTTGAACTAGCTAACAGGACATAGGCCAACAGTGAAACTCAACAGAACTGACTCCAATACAGATATTGAGGTGAGACTACAAGCCACCACCTCACCCTGCTCACTTGCTTCTCACATACAGATCCCCAATGGCAAGCAGGAAGAAACTTCATGTCATCTTCTGTGGTTATGATCGACACTTCTTCACATGCTCCCACTATTTTCATCAGTCGCCAATTAAAAGAGTAAACAATAAGAGCCGTTTTTTGTGGGCATCCTGCCCGATCAAGGAAAGCCAAAATTGGTATAAATGTCATACATCTTCACCAGACACACATCTTGAAGTATACAGAGCTAAACTAACGGCATTCCATTTGCACTATGTACAGGCACCAATTCACCAATATGAGACCTAACAGGACCAGCCACGATGTGTTCAGTTTTGCGTATCCCGGCTTGTCAGCAAAGCTAAAACAATACAACTCAATCCAATAGGCAACCTCAGGCCCTGCCATGCTGCAATCCTCTAAGTCTGCTAGACAAACAGCACAATAAATCGACGCTGCCTAAGAAATTGCAACACCCGAATTCCAGAATACACCGCCAACACATACCTGCCATGACAAAAAAAAGGCAGGCGCTAGGCAATCGCAAAACTCCTAGCGTTTAATGTGCGCTTTGGTCAGAAAAGCGCAAGGCGGTGGCAAAACACACAATTAGCACCTACCGCTTCTTTTTTCCTTGGCTGATATTAATACCTAACACCATAGGCACAAGTGCACAAAAACCAAACCTGCCCTCCAGCCGCAATCAGCCAATCACCCACAAGGCCACAGCTAGAAGCCAAGGAGACATATCACATCGTCAAGCAAACCCGCCAACTTAGAATGTGCATAATTTCATGGCAAAATTTACATCCAAAAGATCCAAATGCACTGATTCTAGATGATATGTAACCTAAGTCATAAATATAACTGCTACGCACAAAATTTTGCAGTGCGGCGATCAATTTTCAGCTGGTAAATCTTCCGAACCCTAGTTATCAATATTGTAGGTGACCAAACAGCACGCAACAAACTAAGTATGAGCTGCTTTAGGGTTTACACATGTACTGAAAATAGCACACAAATAAGTAAGAACGTAGAGCATATGTACCATAAGTATAGCAAGCGCAAAAAGTTACAAAAAAAAAAACTTCCCAGCCCCAATAATAGCAAAATTAAAGAATAGCAAATTCGGCTCCGGCAATAAATATCACGTAGTAGATCCTGTGATGCGTGCAATTAAGAGACGAGCATCTGAAGCATCAGCTTACCTGCTTGAATTGGTTGAGCAGCTCGTCGCTACGGCCGTGGAGAGCAGACTGAATCCGTTCAGAGTCGAGCAAATTCAAGGACCTCCCGAAGTAGTGCAGGTAGACGACGAGTGCCGCGCCGTGGGCGGCGGCGGCGAGCGCGCCAGCGGCCATGAGCGCCCAGTCGAGGCCGTCGGCGAAGTCGAAGAGCCTCCAGAAGGAGACCGCGGCGGGAGGGGGCTCGACCTCGTCCTCCTCCACATCCTCATCGTCGGCGCCTTCCCCCTCCCTGACCCCGACGCCAGCATCCCCCGACGGCCCGTCCCCGTACGGCGACGGGGACTCCGGCGGCTCCGAGACCTCGGAGACCGGCGTGAGCGGCTGCACGTGCGGCGAAGCCCAGCCGAAGAGCCCACTGGGCACCATCTCCTCCGCGGAACCCCTGGAGAAGCCGACGACGCCGTGCAGAGACCTAGGATTGGGGTGAGCTCATCACAACAGCTTAGCTCGGCGAGGAGGGACGGCGGGCGTCGGCGGCGGCGACAAGGTCTCCTCCGAAGCAGCCGCCTCCGATTAGATTAACCTCCCAGAGACCGAGACTACCGCACAAGAAAAGAAAGGGGCCTTTCCTTTTAAAATCTACTCGGTGGCACACGGCAACGCGAGAGAAGGCGTCGAGGAGACCCGGTCAGAGGAATTCGGCCGCGCCTCCCACGCAAGAGCACGCGACGCAACGAGCAAAACCCTCCCACTCCGGCCAGCGGCTGCCCGTCGCCGGCGAGGAGGCGTTCGCGGTCGCGGTCGCGGTCGTGGGTGGGATTATTCTGGTGCGCGGGGTCAGTGCGGGCAGGGGAGCGGAAGGAGGGAGGGAGGCGTGTGCGCTTGACTGATTGCGGTGTGATGGGCGGGGGCCCACGTGTCGGTGGCCTTTGCGCCGGGGGTAGGTGCAAAGCAAAGCTGGCGACGAGGACCGCCGGGCCCAGATGGCGGCGTGGGGAGCCGGGCCGGGCCCCCGAGTCTCGCGCGTACGGCCGGGGTGGGGGAGCCGCTGCAGTGACAGCGGTGGAGGTGGCTGGAATTTCTCGGGGGTGTTAAAACTAGGCGGGCGGGGATTGGTGCGGAAAGGTCTCGTGGGCATCGAAGGTGGCGGGGCCCGTGGGACCGGCGGAATGAGCTGTGCTGTTTTAGCCTTGGCTTTCCCTTGGCTTTGCTAGGGGCACGCCAGCGCAGAGCTGGACGCGCCGTGGTTGCTCCATGCGCCGCTACGGACTGCCTTGTTGCTCATGGAATTGCTTCATGTCCCTTTTCCTAGTAAATGTCTTGTACCCGCGTGTGAGATGTGTTAGGATGGGACAATATTCCCATGAATGCTCTTATGTGCACCAAATAGTACTCCCCCAACAGATGTCCGCCACAAGGGTCTGTATGGCGTCGTCCCCTTCCTCCGTGTGTGAGGCCAACTCCACCGCGCGACCCTATCCTGTCCGCCCCGTTGCGTTTGGGGTAAAAGGGACAAAGGAAGCGGCCCAGCGCGCGGGCGCAAACGGACTTTTGTCCATTTTGTGTCCGCTTTCGACCCATCCGCGGCTCAAGTTTGCGCCGCTTTTGGGGTGAAACGGACACCACGCGGACGCGCGGGTCGTCTGCGCGTGTCCTCCCCTGACTCGCCCGTCGGTGGCACAGGACGGGCCTTTTTTCTATCCGCCCCCCTCCTCTCTCCGGCCGCATCCACCCCACTCTTCCACACTCTTCCCCTCTCTCTCCCCCTCGCCGCCGCCGGCCGCCCGCTGCCATTGCAGCCGTGCACCTCGGACACGCGCTTGCCCAGCCCGTTCCTCTCGTCGCCGCCGAGCTACCCAAGCATGGCCACCTTGTTTGCGCACCCACCGGCCGGATTTGGGGCGGATCCGGTCGGTCTTGAGCTCGCCCGGCTGTGGTAGGCCGGGCGGCGCCATGGACTGGTCGGGCACCTTGCCGGAAGGCCCTTGCAGGGCCGCAAGGCCACATGCAGGCAGTGGCTCGCCCTCTAGCCGCTCGGATCTGCACCGCCGGTGGTCCGCCGGCAGATACGTGAATGGCGGCCGACCGGGCTCGGTGCTTGCCCAAAAGCTCGTCGGCGCACCGTTGCCCCTCATCAAGTGCGACCACTGCCCAAGGGTGGTCGTGCGCCGTGTGTCTACAACGCCGGAGCATCCCGGGTGGGTGTTCATCAAGTGCTTAAACAATGGGGTATGTGCTCTTTTAGCTTCGGTGCATGTTTGTGCTCTTGGATTAGACTAGTGGTGCTAACTTTAAGTTTTTTGTGTAGACCAGATGCAAGTTTTGGTATTGGGAAGAAGAGTACATCGATATGTTGATAGAGCGAAATGTAGTGCATGTTCGTACACTTTTAGCTAGCTTAGAAGCTTTAGATGAAACAAGTGCATTTGTTGCTAGATTAGAGTCTAGGCACAATACTACGTGCGAAGAAGCAACAAGGCACGATACTACGTGTGAGGAAGCAACGTCGACTTCTGGCTTGAAGAAGAAAGGAGGGGGCAACGTCGTGCCTCCTCCACAGATCAACAATGAGTGCATCGAGAAGGCGCTAACCCAACTCAAGGGAGCAGTTTATGGAAGTTGGGTATCTTCTCAAATGTATTCTTGTGGTTCTTGTTTTCTTTGGCCTTGTTTTACTAGTCAAAATGTGATGATGTATTGTTATGTACCAAAAATGAATGATAAAAAAAGTTTAAGGACTTGCAAAGAAATATACGCGGACAGGATGGGGCAAATGGATGCGGCCGCGCGCTGAGCGCACGGCCACCGCATCCCAGAACAGGCCCGGACACGATCCCAAACCCCTACCCAAACGGACCGAAACCGGACCAAACGGACGTCCGTTTGGGGTCGCGCGGTGGAGTTGGCCTGACTGGCAATGTCGACCGCAAGCTCATGGCCATGGTTGTCGCCATGGGCATCGCTACCTGCGCTTTGGGTTTCGTCTTCTTAGCTTAGTTCGTC
>NC_041387.1:444919241-444941161 GCF_002162155.2 Triticum dicoccoides | reverse complement strand
GCTAGTGCATTGGCTAGGGGAAAAGGAGCAAAAGTTGTGCCCGTACCATGAGGGAGAGGAAGCGCTTTTCTAATTATTTCAAGAGAAGTGATCGTTTATACACTCCATCATTATCTTCGCATTTTCCAACGCAAATGTTTATTACCTTGCAACTATTACCACCAACATAATGTAACGGCGCTGGTAGTTCAAATGTGTCTTTGATGTATAATGAATAGGAGTGGGTTTCATAAAATTTCAGGATCTAAATATTTTTTTCCTTAAACTATTAATCGTGTTACATAACTACATTTATTCGGAATTTTGTGACAGTGCTATATTTAGATTTAATTTTGCAAAAATAAAATGCATTGTAATACAGCTGGTGTGTAACATACATACATGTCATATTTTCCGTCGTTAGTTTCATGAAGTTTGCTGACAATGCTATATTTAGATTTAATTTTGCAAAATAAATTACACTGTAATACATGTATGCATGTCATATTTTCAGTCGTTAGTTTCATGATGAAGTTTGTTGATTCTTTGTTGTATATAGTTTAGTGAATTTTTTAGAGCTATCTGGTTCTTTTTTTCAGCGGGAGAGCTATTTGGTTCTAGACTAGATAGTGTGCACCAACCGTGTTGTCCTTCGCTCTTTTTTTTTGTGATTTTCTCTCATTTTTGTTGTCCTTCGCGATACATGAGAATTAAAACTATCCAACTGCACTAACATCTGTACCACCACAATATAAAACAGCATCACAATCTAGTTAAATCCACCCGTACTCCGCAACACAGGGTGGCATGGTATAGTACGCACTCCGGTTAATTGTTGAGTGGCCCTAGCATTATTGGCATTCCACGTCGTCTAGCCAGCTCTTGCTGACTGCAGGCAGCGCCAGATAGCAACGGTCATTGACAACTCAGGCAAAGCATGGTTTGGTAGCTAATGATTCCATCGTTTGGTGTGGGCTTCCTTTCTAGATTCTGGAACCCATCTTGGACCATGTTTCTGGAAGTGTGCTACGAGCACTCACGCTAAGGATGCTTCTAGATCTCATCTTTCGGGTGTGTGTGTCTCACGAATACAGTCTATCGCTCGGATATTTTAACAAGCTAGCGCGGACATTTGGCAAGCTAAATGCCAACGGTTCGGATCGCGCTGTCCTGACCACGGAAGCTATCCAATGGGCTCGATCCGAACGCGATTTCTTCTGTAAATCGGAGACAAAAATGAGAGAGATTTGCGGGAGTTTGAACTGATCCCAAACCCGCATCTGATCGCTCGGGCCCACTAACCTTCCCTCCCGCGCATTTTCCATCAACGCCGCTCCAGAGCGTGAGTGCCTGCATTCATGCCCAGTCAGAGCGGACGTGACCGCTCATTGGCGTCGGCATTGAAGCCGCGCACCGGCCGAGAGAGCGCCGCCTGCGCCGCTTCCCAGTGCAGGCGACTACCGCGCGTTCAAACGACACGACGGCCGGCCGTCCGTCCGTCTGCTGCCCACATTGATGGCACGCGGTTGTCGTGGCGTCTCCTCCAGCGCCCCCCGTCTGTCCCTCTGACGCCACCAATGCTATATAAACCGATGCCCCAGCCATAGCAACAATCATCCCTCTCCGCACACTCCCCGCCATGGATCCTTCCGTCGCCAAAGCTCCCTAGGACGGGCTGACGTCCGAGCAGAAGAAGGTCATGACCGACATTGCTGCCAACTAGCAGGCCGGCCGGCAGCCGGAGGACGTGCAAATGTGTGGGGACCCCGACCTACACAGTCGAAGCCACCGGTTACACGTGCACAATGATATCAAGGATCAATGCTCATTGTACACCGCGGACTGAATGTCAAGAGTTTACATCCATTACATATCGGCTTATACAAATATGACCATTATGGTCAAGTCTTGAATGAATCATCGCAGCGGAAATCTTCGTCGATAACTTGGACCTATGCCATCTGCCTTAAACCTACAGGCATTCTGATTGGGAAAGCATCCTAGTTCGCATGTTCGTCACCCAAGAACTCTTCATCAAATATTTGTTCTTCCAAGCCTGGCCAAGTAAATAGCCAGGGACAAGCCAATGAGCATGTTTGAATGTACTCGCAAGCAACCCATAAATGATAACAAGAGAGTATGCATGGTTTCAATTCTAGGTTGGCATTTCAGGGAATGCTAGTTTTCATCATGCAAGTATGATCAATACCCCTTCAGGGTTCATGCATGTGTCTCCAACATGCCACAAGAGGTTGCAGATATCAACATAACGAGAGAGAGTTATCCACATCTCCTCCTTAGTTCCATCATGACCTTCTTCACAATTCACACAACCATAACATTATCCAATCTGTGTTGTTCTTCAGAAACATCTGGATGTAGTCTAAGCAGCACCACCCAATTGTCCTTGACCGTGGACACGGCTATTCGAATAGTTTGACACTCTGCAGAGGTTGCATAGTTTACCCACAAGATCCGGGGAACTCTCGTGTCAGCCACGATCCGGGGTACCTCAAATACGCGGGGTGAGCACCCGATCACTACCTTTCCCTAGTCGTGACTAACATAGAGTCCACTCGATTGGTAACAAGCCCTCGTGCCAAACATTCTCACAATTTTATCATTGTATCCGCAGCCTTGCTCCCAGACATATCACATAACCACACATGGAGGTACCAATGGTGTGTCTGGTGCCCCTATCCAAGCAAGACCCCATCCCGAGAGTGACCACGCCACTCCCGTCACTAGTAATGCGGACATCCATGCTAGCACGAACTAGGTAATCAATAATGCCCTTTCCCATGTAAGGATAGAGTGGTTGCGCGTGTTTGGTTGAGACGGTCAACAAATCTTAAATCTATTCCTTTTTTGGGAACAACACATTCAACTTGCCTCGGTACGCTACTTCTCCATCAAGTAGTGACCTAGCTCATCATCATCTCCCTAGGGCGTTAGTGGCACCTATTGGGGCTTTTCGAAAGATTTCTCTCAAGCTGGCATTCACGGAACTTATACAAGTTCACTATCGTATCTCTAAGCACAAAATAGAGCTACGAATCATGCAAGTGTTAACGGATCGTGCATCAATGCAATCATGAATTGCAAACTCATCATCATCATGCATATGGGATTTATTCGATGAACAAAGAGGGTGAATCATGGTCCAAGGGTAGCTTGCCTATCTCAACAAATTCCTCAGGGTCTTCAAATGTCTCTGGTCCAACTCCTTTGTCAACTTCGTAATCTAACGTCACAAAGTAACGGGCACACAATAAGACAATAGCACCAAACAGAAAAATAAAAGTGCTCAGAAAATGTCCACACATTTTTGTTAAATATTAGGGTGAAAACTAAGAATGCGAAAATTCTTAGTTTTGGATTTGGAGCTATAGATTCAGATAAATGAGTTTTCAAGGATGGATTTAATTGCTCAAATTTGAATTTAAACTTAAACGGCACCGAGGAGTGTGATGGATCTATATGAAAGTTGCACCATTAAATAGGTGGGATTTTTAGAAAAATGTAGGAGTTGAAGTTATTTCATTTGGACAAATATTTAATTCTATGGATTTTTTGTAAGTTTCTAGAAAATGGAAAAAGAAAAAGGGAGAGAATGCTAGCAGAATGGCTGAGCTAGATCTGCCCGCAGTTGGGCCGGTTTGCAGCCGAGCTGGCCTGGGCGAGCCGAGGCGCGCACGCCTGCCAGGTTTAAACCTGACTCGTGGGGGCCGGGCGCTAGAGAGAGAGAGGGGCGCGGGAGGGAGCCGAGAGGCTAACGAGTGGGCCCCCTTCTCGGGGTTGTCTTCAACCTCTGGCCAGAGGACGGCGGGGCTCACCGGCGGCGATAGAAGGCACGACGAGGTGAGCGGAGGACACCGGCATGCTCAGCGTCGAGCCGTACGTCGGTGGGTGATGTCTACTACACAACCTTCTTCTTGTAGACGTTGTTGGGCCTCCAAGTGTAGAGGTTTGTAGGACAGTAGCAAATTTCCCTCAAGTGGATGACCTAAGGTTTATCAATTCATGGGAGGCGTAGGATGAAGATGGTCTCTCTCAAACAACCCTGCAACCAAATAACAAAGAGTCTCCTGTGTCCCCAACACACCCAATACAATGGTAAATTGTATAGGTGCACTAGTTCGGCGAAGAGATGGTGATACAAGTGCAATATGGATGGTAAATATAGGTTTTTGTAATCTGAAATTATAAAAACAGCAAGGTAGCAAGTAACAAAAGTGAGCGAAAATGGTATTGCAATGCTTCGAAACAAGGCCTAGGGCTCATACTTTCACTAGTGTAAATTCTCTCGACAATGATAATATAATTAGATCATATAACAATCCCTCAACATGTAAAAAAGAGTCACTCCAAAGTCACTAATAGCAGAGAACAAACGAAGAGATTATTGTAGGGTACGAAACCACCTCAAAGTTATTCTTTCCGATCAATCCATCGGGCTATTCCTAAACAACCCTGGAGTTCATAGTAAAATAACACTTTAAGACACAAATCAACCAAAACCCTAATGTCACCTAGATACTTCAGTGTCACCACAAGTATCTGCGGGTATGATTATACGATATGCATCACACAATCTTAGATTCATCTATTCAAACCAACACAAAGTACTTCATAGAGTGCCCCAAAGTTTCTACCGGAAAGTCAAGACAAAAACGTGTGTCAACCCCTATGCATAGATTCCCAAGGTTATGGAACCCGCAAGTTGATCACCAAAACATACATCAAGTGGATCAATAGAATACCCCATTGTCACCAGAGGTATCCCACGCAAGCCATACATCAAGTGTTCTCAAATCCTTAAAGACTCAATCCGATAAGATAACTTCAAAGGGAAAACTCAATCCATTACAAGAAGGTAGAGGGGGAGAAACATCATAAGATCCAACTATAGTAGCAAAGCTCGCGGTACATCAAGATCGTGCCAAATCAAGAACACGTGAGAGAGAGAGAGATCAAACACATAGCTACTGGTACATACCCTCAGCCCCGAGGGTGAACTACTCCCTCCTCGTCATGGAGAGCGTCGGGATGATGAATATGGCCACCGGTGATGATTCCCCCCTCCGACAGGGTGCAGGAACAGGGTCCCGATTCATTTTTTGTGGCTACAGAGGCTTGTGGCGGTGGAACTCCTGATCTAGGTTTCTTTTCGGGGGTTTCTGTATTTATAGGAATTTTTTGGCATCGGTCTCACGTCAGGGGGGTCTCCGAGTCATCCACGAGATAGGGGGTGCTCCCAGGGGGTAGGGCGCGCCCTCCACCCTCGTGGATGGCTCGGGACTCTTCTGGCCCAACTCTTTCACTTCGGGGGCTTCTTTTGGTCCATAAAAAATCCACAAAAATTGTCAAGTCAATTGGAATCCGTTTGGTATTCCTTTTCTGTAAAACTCAAAAATAAGGAAAAACAGAAACTGTGACTGGGCTCTAGGTTAATAGGTTAGTCCCAAAAATCATATAAAATAGCATATAAATGCATAACATCCAAGATGGATAATATAATAGCATGGAACAATCAAAAATTATAAATACGTTGGAGATGTATCAAGCATACCCAAGCTTAATTCCTGCTCGTCCTCGAGTAGGTAAATGATAAAAACATAATTTTTGATGTGGAATGCTACCTAACATATTTATCAATGTAATCTTCTCTATTGTGGCATGAATGTTTAGATCTGAAAGATTCAAGACAAAAAATTAATATTGACATAAAAATAATAATACTTCAAGCATACTAACAAAGCAATCATGTCTTCTCAAAATAACATGGCAAAAGGAAGCTGTCCCTACAAAATCATATAGTCTGGCTATGCTCTATGTTCATCACATAAAATATTTAAATCATGCACAACCCCGATGACAAGCCAAACAATTGTTTCATACTTTTGATGTTCTCAAATATTTTAACTTTCACGCAATACATGAGCGTGAGCCATGGACATACACTACAAAAAAATACACTTCCGTGATGATATGTGTTTGTCACGATATGTCGCGTTTTTTGTCATGCATGTACATCCATGACGATTTTATGACAGAATCAAGATAGTCATACCTGTGCTGTCGTAGAAGTGTTCCATGACATTACCAAAATTATCATCACGGAAGTGTCCACTTCCATGATGATAAATCGCGCGTCACAGAAGTGCTTTCATCAAGGGTAACCGACACATGGCATCCACCGTAACAGGATGCCGTTAAGCTATCGGGTATGGTTTTGGATCCGATAACCCGTTAACAGCCCGGACCAATGGGAAATTTCCACGTGTAAAATTCTGATTGGCCGGAGGAAACACGTGTCAGCTCATCAGTGGGTCAGATAGGCGCCTATGATATGTCGACATGTGCGACGGCCCACCACTGACCCATTTAGCTTCCAAAGGCCGGCCCATTTGACTTGGTCAAAAGTTAGCCAGCTGGCCCATGAAAAGCCTGTTAACGGTCTCTTCGCAAATAGCCCATTTTACGGCCCAATAACTCACGGCCCGTTAGGGCCTAACCTAAATCGGCCCAACAATGTCATGTGGGCCGTCGAATATAGCACCAGCCCGTTTCACTTTCGGCCCATGTATGGCCCACGACGTCTTTCGGCCCATATGAGGCCTTCGTATCTTTAGGCCCTTTAGAGGCCCACGGTGACTCTAGCCCATAATGAACAATAAATTTCTTTGTACCCGTTAACGCCCCATGATTCACATGGGCCGTTTCCAGCCCGTGTTAGCTTTCGGCCTACTGACGGCCCATATGTTCTTGGGCTCCTTTCCGGCCCTCGATTACTTTTGGCCCGTTACTGGCCTATTTCCCTAATGGGCCAAATTCGGCCCGTGGCAAGAGTCGGCCCGTTTCTGGCTTGTTAACCCGTTGCGTCGTTTCCAGCCCATCGTATATTCTGGCCCATTAACGACCCATTATGCCTGTGACAGAATTAAGCCATTGTTGTCCTCCGGCCTGTTAACGGCCCATTACCGTGCTGGGCCGATACCAATTACGCCCGTTTACGGCCCATGTAGACCCATTTATCCGACGGCCTGAGGCCCACCGATTCTACGGCCCTGTTGGAGGCCCATTTATTGACGGCCCATAGGAGACCCATGGATCCTACGGCCCGTAGCAGGGTCAAGGTTACCACGGTCCATATATGGCCCATGGTTGTTGCGGTCACTAGCAAACCAGGGAAAAAGAAGACTAGGAAATAAATAAGCCTAAAACTAACGCTAGGCTATTAGGGCGATTGCACAAATTACATCCACTCGACATCAAAGATCGCCACCAGTGCAAATATAGGGAACACCCTACACTATACAAAAATGGATTGCTGTTTACTTCAGCTGGTGGATGCACGTTAAGAACAAATTACAACTATAAAACAAAAGGAAGGTTGGCATAAAATTTAATAGTGTGGCAGATAAATGCACCACCAGAAGTTCAGAAGCTCAGTTCATTTGACCTGACTGTTATGTTTTCATGTTGTATTGTCTGATGGAGCACCATAACCTTCGCCTTCATTTCTCCTAGGCTCCTGAACAACATAGCAAATGTCTGACAGTCTAGTTTCAAAACCATGCATTTCTTGACGACATCGAACAATGTCTGTCCTTGTTTCATAAAGGGTCTCTGTTAGGGAATGGACTTGTGTCTGGAGCGCAGATATAACATTGTTTTGAGCTTGCATATCTTGATCATGAGGCAGTTTGGACGAAATTGACTTAACAACCAACCTAGTATTACGCAGGAATGTGCTTTTGGCACTGTTAGTGGACAGGTACTGACCCACTGTAGCAAGAGCTGACATTGCGGTTATAGTTGCCTCACCACCTTCAAAAGGTGGCGGTTCCACCATTTTTGTCCATAGCTTGCTGAAAAGTTGAGTTTTTACATTAGTAGTACCAGAACAGAAGATATTAAGGAGGCAGCAAAACCAAACAAAATAGCTTTGGTCTATATATAGAACTTATTCTGGTGAACCCATGTAAAATATTAGTTGTATTTTACTGCAAAGTACATAATAAAACCAGGTTCCAAACATATGACCATGTACCATTGCTAATGTATTGTCTATTTCTTCACATTGTATTGACAGCTAAGGATAAAGAGACAAAGTTTATAATACGGTAAGCGTAGTATGACATCATTCATATCATAAAACAACTGAGAACAGACAAACAGGAAATTGTAACGTTGTGTGGGCAAGTCCAGCACGGAACTAGATTACACATCGAGATCAAAGGAACGTCACTCCTCTCTTTTAAACCTTGTAAGGTGCAATGATACACTAAGACAATTGTGTATAAAATTGAAAAGAGTAATAGACATTGGCTGCAAACCATGCAGTTCAAGGCACAAGTCAGAGTAAGTAGTAGTTAAAAGGCATGAGGATTAAGGACTTACAACAACGGCTTTGACTGGTGTAGTCATGCCCTTCTTGTTGCTGGTGTGACAGTCCTTGAAGATTTCCATAGCATTTGGTTCAGGTACTTTTTGGCCCTTGCGGGCTTTCCTCTGTATTTGGAACAAGTCAATATAAATTTGATAATATGGTACAACAAAAAGAGTGAAACAGCAGCTAATTACAAGAGCCTCGCGATGTGCAATATAGCTACGAGATCTTGTCGTCTGTTGGAATTTCACTTTCGTACGGTTGGCCTTGTTATTTGAACAATTCACCTACAAGAAGATAGATTTGTGTGGCACATGCGTAAATAGGACTTCACAATGTGATCTGATCACATATATATAATGTACCTGATACTTCGGATCAGACCAGTGTTTAACAAGGCCTCTCCCTTCTTCATCCGATATATTTTCCACTGGAGATGTTTGGGCAAGTTCACTGTTAGCCTTGCCTTCAAAGTGAGTTTTCCTCAAGTTATACCGATACTATCGCATAGCAGACTTGAAAATAGGGGTGCAAGCTTGTCTGGTTGCATCATCTTGGGTATCCAACTTGAACCTCATCTGTTGAAAATTATGGGAGTCTCATTATCAGCAACCTAGAAAGTATGGGACAAAGCAAGACGATATTACTAGTTTCCATACATAACCATACTTACAGATAAATGGTCGAGGAAGGTGTTGAACTGGGTTTCGTCTTTGTCATTCCTGTACTGAATCCATGTTGGGAGGATACGTACATGACACCTAACGACAACCGCTGCCTCTGATACTAACTTGGCTGACTCTGTAGCATCACGTGGCCTTTTTAAACCTGCCTCAAAACGGATCCTCCTCTAGATTTAGTTAACCTATCGAGCATTATCCCTCAATTTTTCCTCTTGCGCCTAGGTCCTAGTCCAACAACGAACAGAGGAAGTGTTAGTGTACATCAAACTGTGAGACTACATATAAAGAAGCATGCAACTGTAACTTGACTCTAGCAACTACCTTCTTGATGTTGAAGCTCGCAAAGTTCATCTGATCTTGCCAACTCATCTTGTGTCAAGAGTGCTTCAGAAGTAGTATCAGGTGGCAAGGGAGCTTGGGAATGTGCTGCTAGCTGAGTTGACCAACGAGTAACTCGTGCAGTTGGTGGTACTGTGGAAGATGTTGCTGAAGGAAATATGCCCTAGAGGCAATAATAAAGTTATTATTTATTTCCTTATAATCATGATAAATGTTTATTATTCATGCTAGAATTGTATTTTCCGGAAACATAATACATGTGTGAATACATAGACAAACAGAGTGTCACTAGTATGCCTCTACTTGACTAGCTCGTTAATCAAAGATGGTTATGTTTCCTAACCATGAACAATGAGTTGTTATTTGATTAACGAGGTGACATCATTAGTAGAATGATCTGATTGACATGACCCATTCCATTAGCTTAGCACCTGATCGTTTAGTATGTTGCTATTACTTTCTTCATGACTTATACATGTTCCTACGACTATGAGATTATGCAACTCCCGTTTACCGGAGGAACACTTTGGGTACTACCAAACGTCACAACGTAAATGGGTGATTATAAAGGAGTACTACAGGTGTCTCCAATGGTCGATGTTGGGTTGGCGTATTTCGAGATTAGGATTTGTCACTCCGATTGTCGGAGAGGTATCTCTGGGCCCTCTCGGTAATACACATCACATAAGCCTTGCAAGCATTACAACTAATATGTTAGTTGTGAGATGATGTATTACGGAACGAGTAAAGAGACTTGCCGTTAACGAGATTGAACTAGGTATTGGATACCGACGATCGAATCTCGGGCAAGTAACATACCGATGACAAAAGGAACAACGTACGTTGTTATGCGGTCTGACCGATAAAGATCTTCGTAGAATATGTAGGAGCCAATATGGGCATCCAGGTCCCGCTATTGGTTATTGACCAGAGACATGTCTCGGTCATGTCTACATTGTTCTCGAACCCGTAGGGTCCGCACGCTTAAGGTTACGATGACAGTTATATTATGAGTTTATGCATTTTGATGTACCAAAGGTTGTTCGGAGTCCCGGATGTGATCACGGACATGACGAGGAGTCTCGAAATGGTCGAGACGTAAAGATTGATATATTGGAAGCCTATGTTTGGACATCGGAAGTGTTCCGGGTGAAATCGGGATTTTACCGGGTTACCGGGAGGTTACCGGAACCCCCCGGGAGCCATATGGGCCATCATGGGCCTTAGTGGAAAGGTGAAAGGGCTGCCCACCAGGGCTGCGCGCCTCCCCCCTTCCCCTAGTCCTATTAGGACTAGGAGAGGTGGCCGGCCACCCTTCTCCTCTTTCCCCCTTTGGGGAATCCTAGTTGGACTAGGATTGGGGGGAGGAATCCTACTCCCAGAGGGAGTAGGACTCTCCTGCGCCTCCCTCTTTGGCCGGCCAGCCTCCCCTCCTCTCCTCCTTTATATACGGAGGCAGGGGCACCTCTAAACACATAAGTTGACACAAGTTGATCCACGTGATCGATTCCTCAGCCGTGTGCGGTGCCCCCTGCCACCATATTCCTCGATAATACTGTAGCGGAGTTTAGGCGAAGCCCTGCTGCTGTAGTTCATCAAGATCGTCACCACGCCGTCGTGCTGACGAAACTCTTCCCCGACACTTTGCTGGATCAGAGTCCGGGGATCGTCATCGAGCTGAACGTGTGCTCGAACTCGGAGGTGCCGTAGTTTCGGTGCTTGATCGGTTGGATCGTGAAGACGTACGACTACTTCCTCTACGTCGTGTCATTGCTTCCGCAGTCGGTCTGCGTTGGGTACGTAGACAACACTCTCCTCTCGTTGCTATGCATCACATGATCCTGTGTGCGCGTAGGAAATTTTTTGAAATTACTACGAAACCCAACAGTGGCATCAGAGCCTAGGTTAATGATGTTGATGTTATATGCACGAGTAGAACACAAGTGAGTTGTGGACGATACAAGTCATACTGCCTACCAGCATGTCATATTTTGGTTCAGCGGTATTGTTGGACGAGACGACCCGGACCAACCTTACGCGTACGCTTACGCGAGACCGGTTCCCTCGACGTGCTTTGCACAGAGATGGCTTGCGGGCGACTGCCTCTCCAACTTTAGTTGAACCAAGTATGGCTACGCCCGGTCCTTGCGAAGGTTAAAACGGAGTCTATTTGACAAACTATCGTTGTGGTTTTGATGCGTAGGTGAGATTGGTTCTTACTTAAGCCCGTAGCAGCCACGTAAAACATGCAACAACAAAGTAGAGGACGTCTAACTTGTTTTTGCAGGGCATGTTGTGATGTGATATGGTCAAGGCATGATGCTGAAATTTATTGTATGAGATGATCATGTTTTGTAACCAAGTTATCGGCAACTGGCAGGAGCCATATGGTTGTCGCTTTATTGTATGCAATGCAATCGCGATGTAATGCTTTACTACTAAACGGTAGTGATAGTCGTGGAAGCATAAGATTGGCGAGACGACAACGATGCTACGATGGAGATCAAGGTGTCGCGCCGGTGACGATGGTGATCATGACGGTGCTTCGGAGATGGAGATCACAAGCACAAGATAATGATGGCCATATCATATCACTTATATTGATTGCATGTGATGTTTATCTTTTTATGCATCTTATCTTGCTTTGATTGACGGTAGCATTATAAGATGATCTCTCACTAAATTATCAAGAAGTGTTCTCCCTGAGTATGCACCGTTGCAAAAGTTCTTCGTGCTGAGACACCACGTGATGATCGGGTGTGATAGGCTCTACGTTCAAATACAACGGGTGCAAAACAGTTGCGCACGCAGAATACTCAGGTTAAACTTGACGAGCCTAGCATATGCAGATATGGCCTCGGAACACGGAGACCGAAAGGTCGAGCGTGAATCATATAGTAGATATGATCAACATAATGATGTTCACCGATGAAACTACTCCATCTCAAGTGATGATCGGACATGGTTTAGTTGATTTGGATCACGTGATCACTTAGAGGATTAGAGGGATGTCTATCTAAGTGGGAGTTCTTTAATAATATGATTAATTGAACTTAAAATTTATCATGAACTTAGTCCCTGATAGTATCTTGCTTGTTTATGTTGATTGTAGATAGATGGCTCGTGCTGTTGTTCCGTTAAATTTTAATGCGTTCCTTGAGAAAGCAAAGTTGAAAGATGATGGTAGCAATTACACGGACTGGGTCCGTAACTTGAGGATTATCCTCATTGCTGCACAGAAGAATTACGTCCTGGAAGCACCGCTAGGTGCCAGGCCTGCTGCTGGAACAACGCCAGATGTTATGAACGTCTGGCAGAGCAAAGCTGATGACTACTCGATAGTTCAGTGTGCCATGCTTTACGGCTTAGAATCGGGACTTCAACGACGTTTTGAACGTCATGGAGCATATGAGATGTTCCAGGAGTTGAAGTTAATATTTCAAGCAAATGCCCGGATTGAGAGATATGAAGTCTCCAATAAGTTCTATAGCTGTAAGATGGAAGAGAACAGTTCTGTCAGTGAGCATATACTCAAAATGTCTGGGTATAATAATCACTTGATTCAATTGGGAGTTAATCTTCCAGATGATTGCGTCATTGACAGAATTCTCCAATCACTGCCACCAAGCTACAAGAGCTTCGTGATGAACTATAATATGCAAGGGATGAACAAGACTATTCCCGAGCTCTTCGCAATGTTAAAAGCTGCGGAGGTAGAAATCAAGAAGGAGCATCAAGTGTTGATGGTTAACAAGACCACTAGTTTCAAGAAAAAGGGCAAAGGGAAGAAAAAGGGGAACTTCAAAAAGAACGGCAAGCAAGTTGCTGCTCAAGAGAAGAAACCCAAGTCTAGACCTAAGCCTGAAACTGAGTGCTTCTACTGCAAGCAGACTGGTCACTGGAAGCGGAACTGCCCCAAGTATTTGGCGGATAAGAAGGATGGCAAGGTGAACAAAGGTATATGTGATATACATGTTATTGATGTGTACCTTACCAATGCTCGCAGTAGCACCTGGGTATTTGATACTGGTTCTGTTGCTAATATTTGCAACTCGAAACAGGGACTACAGAATAAGCGGGCACTGGCAAAGGACGAGGTGACGATGCGCGTGGGAAACGGTTCCAAAGTCGATATGATCGCGGTCGGCACGCTACCTCTACATCTACCTTCGGGATTAATATTAGACCTAAATAATTGTTATTTGGTGCCAGCGTTGAGCATGAACATTATATCTGGATCTTGTTTAATGCGAGACGGTTATTCATTTAAATCAGAGAATAATGGTTGTTCTATTTATATGAGTAATATCTTTTATGGTCATGCACCCTTGAAGAGTGGTCTATTCTTACTAAATCTCGATAGTAGTAATACACATATTCATAATGTTGAAACCAAAAGATACAGAGTTGATAATGAAAGTGCAACTTATTTGTGGCACTGTCGTTTAGGTCATATCGGTATAAAACGCATGAAGAAACTCCATACTAATGGACTTTTGGAACCACTTGATTATGAATCACTTGGTACTTGCGAACCGTGCCTCATGCTCAAGATGACTAAAACACCGTTCTCCGGTACTATGGAGAGAGCAACAGATTTGTTGGAAATCATACATACCGATGTATGTGGTCCGATGAATATTGAGGCTTGTGGCGGATATCGTTATTTTCTCACCTTCACAGATGATTTGAGCAGATATGGATATATCTACTTAATGAAGCATAAGTCTGAAACATTTGAAAAGTTCAAAGAATTTCAGAGTGAAGTTGAAAATCATCGTAACAAGAAAATAAAGTTTGTACGATCTGATCGTGGAGGAGAATATTTGAGTTACGAGTTTGGTGTACATTTGAAAAACTGTGGAATAGTTTCGCAACTCACGCCCCCCGGAACACCACAGCGTAATGGTGTGTCTGAACGTCGTAATCGTACTTTACTAGATATGGTGCGATCTATGATGTCTCTTACAGATTTACCGCTATCATTTTGGGGATATGCTTTAGAGACGGCCGCATTCACGTTAAATAGGGCACCATCAAAATCCGTTGAGACGACGCCTTATGAACTATGGTTTGGCAAGAAACCAAAGTTGTCGTTTCTTAAAGTTTGGGGCTGCGATGCTTATGTGAAAAAGCTTCAACCTGATAAGCTCGAACCCAAATCGGAGAAATGTGTATTCATAGGATACCCAAAGGAAACTGTTGGGTACACCTTCTATCACAGATCCGAAGGCAAAACATTTGTTGTTAAGAATGGATCATTTCTAGAGAAGGAGTTTCTCTCGAAAGAAGTGAGTGGGAGGAAAGTAGAACTTGACGAGGTAACTGTACCTGCTCCCTTACTGGAAAGTAGTTCATCACAGAAAACTGTTTCAGTGACACCTACACCAGTTAGTGAGGAAGCCAATGATAATGATCATGAAACTTCAGATCAAGATACTACTGAACTTCGTAGATCAACCAGAGTAAGATCCGCACCAGAGTGGTACGGTAATCCTGTTCTGGAGGTCATGCTACTAGATCATGATGAACCTACGAACTATGAAGAAGCGATGGTGAGCCCAGATTCCGCAAAGTGGCTAGAAGCCATGAAATCTGAGATAGGATCCATGTATGAGAACAAAGTATGGACTTTGGTTGACTTGCCCGATGATCGGCAAGCGATTGAGAATAAATGGATCTTTTAGAAGAAGACTGACGCTGATGGTAATGTTACTGTCTACAAAGCTCGACTTGTCGCAAAAGGTTTTCGGCAAGTTCAAGGAATTGACTACGATGAGACCTTCTCACCCGTAGCGATGCTTAAGTCCGTCCGAATCATGTTAGCAATTGCCGCATTTTATGATTATGAAATTTGGCAAATGGATGTCAAAACTGCATTCTTGAATGGATTCCTGGAAGAAGAGTTGTATATGATGCAACCAGAAGGTTTTGTCGATCCAAAGGGAGCTAACAAAGTGTGCAAGCTCCAGCGATCCATTTATGGACTGGTGCAAGCCTCTCGGAGTTGGAATAAACGTTTTGATAGTGTGATCAAAGCATTTGGTTTTATACAGACTTTTGGAGAAGCCTGTATTTACAAGAAAGTGAGTGGGAGCTCTGTAGCATTTCTGATATTATATGTGGATGACATATTACTGATTGGAAATGATATAGAATTTCTGGATAGCATAAAGGGATACTTGAATAAAAGTTTTTCAATGAAAGACCTCGGTGAAGCTGCTTACATATTAGGCATTAAGATCTATAAAGACAGATCAAGACGCTTAATTGGACTTTCACAAAGCACATACCTTGACAAAATTTTGAAGAAATTCAAAATGGATCAAGCAAAGAAAGGGTTCTTGCCTGTGTTACAAGGTGTGAAATTGAGTAAGACTCAATGCCCGACCACTGCAGAAGATAGAGAGAATATGAAAGATGTTCCCTATGCATCAGCCATAGGCTCTATCATGTATGCAATGCTGTGTACCAGACCTGATGTGTGCCTTGCTATAAGTTTAGCAGGGAGGTACCAAAGTAATCCAGGAATGGATCACTGGACAGCGGTCAAGAACATCCTGAAATACCTGAAAAGGACTAAGGATATGTTTCTCGTATATGGAAGTGACAAAGAGCTCATCGTAAAAGGTTACGTTGATGCAAGCTTTGACACTGATCCGGACGATTCTAAATCGCAAACCGGATACGTGTTTACATTAAACGGTGGAGCTGTCAGTTGGTGCAGTTCTAAAACAAAGCGTCGTAGCGGGATCTACATGTGAAGCGGAATACATAGCTGCTTCGGAAGCAGCAAATGAAGGAGTCTGGATGAAGGAGTTCATATCCGATCTAGGTGTCATACCTAGTGCATCGGGTCCAATGAAAATCTTTTGTGACAATACTGGTGCAATTGCCTTGGCAAAGGAATCCAGATTTCACAAAAGGACCAAACACATCAAGAGACGCTTCAACTCCATCCGGGATCTAGTCCAGGTGGGAGACATAGAGATTTGCAAGATACATACGGATCTGAATATTGCAGACCCGTTGACTAAGCCTCTTCCACGAGCAAAACATGATCAGCACCAAAGCTCCATGGGTGTTAGATTCATTACAGTGTAATCTAGATTATTGACTCTAGTGCAAGTGGGAGACTGAAGGAAATATGCCCTAGAGGAAATAATAAAGTTATTATTTATTTCCTTATAATCATGATAAATGTTTATTATTCATGCTAGAATTGTATTTTCCGGAAACATAATACATGTGTGAATACATAGACAAACAGAGTGTCACTAGTATGCCTCTACTTGACTAGCTCGTTAATCAAAGATGGTTATGTTTCCTAACCATGAACAATGAGTTGTTATTTGATTAACGAGGTCACATCATTAGTAGAATGATCTGATTGACATGACCCATTCCATTAGCTTAGCACCTGATCGTTTAGTATGTTGCTATTACTTTCTTCATGACTTATACATGTTCCTACGACTATGAGATTATGCAACTCCCGTTTACCGGAGGAACACTTTGGGTACTACCAAACGTCACAACGTAAATGGGTGATTATAAAGGAGTACTACAGGTGTCTCCAATGGTCGATGTTGGGTTGGCGTATTTCGAGATTAGGATTTGTCACTCCGATTGTCGGAGAGGTATCTCTGGGCCCTCTCGGTAATACACATCACATAAGCCTTGCAAGCATTACAACTAATATGTTAGTTGTGAGATGATGTATTACGGAACGAGTAAAGAGACTTGCCGTTAACGAGATTGAACTAGGTATTGGATACCGACGATCGAATCTCGGGCAAGTAACATACCGATGACAAAAGGAACAACGTACGTTGTTATGCGGTCTGACCGATAAAGATCTTCGTAGAATATGTAGGAGCCAATATGGGCATCCAGGTCCCGCTATTGGTTATTGACCAGAGACATGTCTCGGTCATGTCTACATTGTTCTCGAACCCGTAGGGTCCGCACGCTTAAGGTTACGATGACAGTTATATTATGAGTTTATGCATTTTGATGTACCAAAGGTTGTTCGGAGTCCCGGATGTGATCACGGACATGACGAGGAGTCTCGAAATGGTCGAGACGTAAAGATTGATATATTGGAAGCCTATGTTTGGACATCGGAAGTGTTCCGGGTGAAATCGGGATTTTACCGGGTTACCGGGAGGTTACCGGAACCCCCCGGGAGCCATATGGGCCATCATGGGCCTTAGTGGAAAGGTGAAAGGGCTGCCCACCAGGGCTGCGCGCCTCCCCCCTTCCCCTAGTCCTATTAGGACTAGGAGAGGTGGCCGGCCACCCTTCTCCTCTTTCCCCCTTTGGGGAATCCTAGTTGGACTAGGATTGGGGGGAGGAATCCTACTCCCAGAGGGAGTAGGACTCTCCTGCGCCTCCCTCTTTGGCCGGCCAGCCTCCCCTCCTCTCCTCCTTTATATACGGAGGCAGGGGCACCTCTAAACACATAAGTTGACACAAGTTGATCCACGTGATCGATTCCTCAGCCGTGTGCGGTGCCCCCTGCCACCATATTCCTCGATAATACTGTAGCGGAGTTTAGGCGAAGCCCTGCTGCTGTAGTTCATCAAGATCGTCACCACGCCGTCGTGCTGACGAAACTCTTCCCCGACACTTTGCTGGATCAGAGTCCGGGGATCGTCATCGAGCTGAACGTGTGCTCGAACTCGGAGGTGCCGTAGTTTCGGTGCTTGATCGGTTGGATCGTGAAGACGTACGACTACTTCCTCTACGTCGTGTCATTGCTTCCGCAGTCGGTCTGCGTTGGGTACGTAGACAACACTCTCCTCTCGTTGCTATGCATCACATGATCCTATGTGCGCGTAGGAAAATTTTTGAAATTACTACGAAACCCAACAGTTGCAACAACTAGGGCTATCTCTGCTTGTTTGGTGGCAACTATTTGTTTCTGTTTGGCTTGTTCTGCAGCTCGTGTAGCACGGGATACCCTGCTTGTAGAATTTTCCGCTGGACTTTGACCTTCTATTGCACCATTAGTACCAGCAGAATCTGCAGGATTCTTCCGCTTTCCATTCCCTGTCATTTTGTATTGCTTCCTCTTTCTCCGTGCCATGTTAAGTCAAGCCGATAAGAAAAACGAATAACAATTTAGTTCTTCAAAACAAATTGATGCGTGATACAGATGAACTGAACTTCGAAGTTAGACAATCACATGATAGGAGGATGTAATATGTATGAAAAATAGGATGGCATGAGATAACCAGAACTATGATGTGTAAACTAAGCAGAAGACATTTCACTAAATTAGAAGCAATGCAATGGAAGGTAGACACCATATGAAAGATGTTACAAATATCGCTTTGCCAAGTTAACAATGTCTCATCATAAATGGCGTTTAAACAAATGTGAAGCAGTACAAGAAATAAATCATATGCAAGATGCAAGCAACATCACACTACCAAATTAAAGGTCTCTCGTCATTAGTGCCATTGCATATTCACATCATTGCATATTCACATATTATGATGTGTAAACTAAGGAGAAGGCATTTCAACAGATTAGAAGCAATGAAAGCTAGACACCATATGAAAGATGCAACGAATATCACTCTACCAAGTTAAAACTGTCTCATCATAAGTGCCATTTCAACAAATTAGAAGTAGTACAAGCTAAAAAAGAATGCGAGATGTAACCTATATCACACTCCCAAGTGTCTATGCACTAGGGGAGACGTGCTCATCATCAACACAGCTCCATTGAGTGTCTATGCATGTGTTGTCTTGCAAGTCATCTTGGGGGGATGGAGGAGTAGAATCTGTAGAGGCCCTCCATTTGGAAGGAGCACCTTTATCCGTTGCCTTGCTAACTTCCTTCAACTTTATTGATTTTGAATTGTCAAGTAAAACTGACAAGAAAAAGGAATAAAATTCTCTCTTTAGAACTCATTTGTGCATGATACTCACAATCACTACTTTGATGTAAGGCAAACACATGATACCAGGATGGAATATGTACGAAAAACAGGACAGGATGGCATATTCACAATTGTTTGTGTAAACTAAGAGAAACCATTCCAACAAATAAGAAGCAATGCAAGCTAGGCACCACATGAAAGATGCAACCAATATGACTCTACCAAGTTAAAAGAAGTCCCATCATAAATGGCATTTCAACAAATTAGAAGCAGTGCATGCTATAAATCATATGAAAGATGCAACTAATATCACACTGCATGTACTAAAGGTGTCTCGTCATATTGATTGATGCGGGATACAAAAAAACAATAGTTTTATGTAAGGACATGCTTAATAGACAGATGTACTATATACTAAAAACAGGAAGGCATGTCACATTAATAGGTATAATGTATAAACTAAGTAGAATAGCACATGCAATTTAACCAGATTGGAAGAATTACAATCTAGACACCATATGCAACATGCAACCACATGTCACGCTGCCAAGTTAGAGCAAGCACTTGCGATGCTAGTGTAGGGGAAATGCGGTAATCAACTACAGAGCTATGTTCACTATCTTCATCTAGCCTTGTTGTTTCTTGAGAATCATGTCAGGAGGCTGACGCTACATTCTTTAAATGAGGATCTTTACTCACAGTAGTCCATTGGCCTGACTGCCTCATCATAAGTGATTGATGAGGGATACACAAGAACATCAGTTTGATGTAAGAACATGGTTAATAGACAGATGTGCTAGTATGTACCAAAAACAGGAAGGCATGTCATATTCAAAGGTATAATGTGTAAGCTAAGCAGATGCAATTTAACCAAATTGGAAGCAATACAAGCTAGACATCCGGCTGGAGTGGTGAGCATGATCATCTAGGACCTGAGAGCCTGGTGGGAGGCGGGCTGCTTCGCCACCATCGTGGGTTTTTAGTTGGCTTCCAGGTGATGCATGTCTATGCTGGGCTTGTCACTGGCTCAGCCAGTGCCCTGACTAGCTATTTGTCTTCTGGTGCTCACGGGATGGTGGTTCATGTAAAAAATATCTTTCCTTATCTTAATAAAGATCAACTTCGGCCTTTTGAATACAAGCTAGTCACCATATGGAACATGCAACCACATATGACACCGCGAAGTTAAATCAAGCACCTGGGATGGTGGTTCATTGCGAGCGAGGTCATCATCTCTAGAGCTATGTTTACCGTCTCCATCTGCTGACACTACACCCTTTATAATGGTGAAATGTGTCTGGCATATCCGCATACCATGCTGGAGCGACTTCTCTCTTTTATTTTTTGCTTCTCTCATGGCAGCAGAGCCTGAAATACCCTTGCATAAAAACACAATAGTGAGAGTAAGGGTGAAGTGTGTGCAGAACTAGTGCACTGTAAAAGTAGCAGATAGCAGGTGGCTGAAAAATAAATGACAGGAGACATATGATAGCTCTACAACGTTGCATGGCAAAAAAATTAGATTCTACTCTGTATGATTTTGTAATATATGAGCACAGGAAATGTAGGTACTCCTCAAGCACACCACCACATGTGGTCATATCAAGATAACAGTCGACTGAAAATAAATAGGTTAGTCGATTTTTTTATGAACCGTCCGATCTATAAGGAACGGGCAGATGGCCTTGGTCTACCTCCCGCTAGTCACTGTTGACGATCTTTCTCGAACTGCCTACAACCACCGGCCCAGACCCCTGCCTCCACCGCCCCGCCCTCCCCTCGACCTCACACCACCGCCGTGCTTGGCAGCGCCCCAGGCCATCCCTTTAATGCCGGCCGACCTCCATATCGGGCGCCAGCAGCTCTAGGCCCCACATGCCCCTAAGATAAACACCGAGGTGCTGCTTCCCCGGTGTAATAGGCGGACTAGCGCCTATTACGCCGGGGAATGCTTCTGTTAATTGGGAATCAACTGACCAGGAATTGAAATCCAGGGGGCGATGGACCTGTAGCTAAGGTGAAATAGTATATGAGGAGAAACTCTGTGCATCGCAAGTTACTAGGAACATCTAGTATCAAGAAGAAGCGGTCAACTAGTGTCTTCGGTGGGATGAATACCGTGCAAGCAGACACGTAAGATTTGCACAAAAATGGGAAGAGGAGTACCATTTCCGGTTGCCAGTGTGGTCTCCTTCATATGTCGCGACGATCTTCTTTTTTTCTCGGGGGAACCGATGGTTTGGAGGACGTTGGAGCCTTGGACGAACCCATTGCCAAATTGTTGATTATGTTACCGTGGCCGTATGTCGGTGGAGGGGAAGTAGATCCGAGGTGGCGAAGGACGGCGTAGCAGGAACAACTCCGGTGTGGTGGACGGTGGCGAAGTTGGAGCGGCAGCGGTGAGGTGCAGGACGGCGTGGTTGAACTATCTCGGGTACGGATGGCTCGACCTCGGCTTCAACTACTAGCCGTGGAGGGCATTGCAGGTGAGGTTGCGGTGGACGACGACGTCGGGGTATCGGCTCGGCATGATGGAGGAGGGCAGCGGTTGATGGGTGGGATGGGGTGGTGGACGGAGGACGCCGGGGTTTCATGGCTGGTGGAGAGGTAGTTTTTGCACCCACGGAGTATG
>NC_041387.1:444886938-444918636 GCF_002162155.2 Triticum dicoccoides | reverse complement strand
GGAGCTAAGGGAGAACCATGTTTCGGTCTTGGACGTGCTTGTTTTTGGCTTTTTTTGAACAGATGGGACGTGCTTGTTTGAAATTTGGGGAAAGTACAAACTTTGCCCCCTCTTAAATTTCGGACCAACTGCGGGTCGGGGGTAGGATGGTAATCCCAGGTGTCCCAAATAGTGGGCGGGAGCGATTTCGGCTGCGTGCATGTGTGCTTAGGCAGCCATTGTGTATGAATGTTTTTCGGAGGCGGTTGCATGGCGTCTAGATGAAGCTACAAACCTACCCCGGTTTAGACCTTTGGACGTCGGGCAGGTAGGTTTCACGGGTCGGAGTTATTAGAAAAGTAATTTCCTTGTACTACCAAACATTGGTCTCACGCGGTTTCGGGTGAGTAGAGGCTCTTTTGGCGCTTCGTTCGAAATGTTGAAACATAAGCATTCACGTTTAGAGAACTCTTGAACTTTGAGGATTGACCTAAATAGACAACATTAAATTTGACCTTGTATGTTTGAAAACCTCATTAAATTATCCGCTTCTTTTTGAATTTTTGACAGTTGAAAATCCTATAACTACGATTATTTTGGAATGGAGGAGCTAAATTTGAATCTATTTTGTATATGACTACATATGCTATTATGTACAAAATTAGAGCAAAGATTGGTGCCCCCATAATTTAGGTATGATTTACAAATGCCATGATATCGAATTCAAATAATTGAATGGACTTCATGTTGAATTTGATTTTCTTAAACCACCTTAAGTTGAATTCAAATGTATGCTAGTTCATAGGTAGCTATTTATAATGTTCATTGTGTAACTTTCGTATGTATAATGTGATTTACACACATAACATGAACTATATTCATGTTTATATTCGATTGCTAAAGTGATGCATTGTCTTCACAAGATCTTTCATCTCCTCATTGTTGTCAAGGACGTTTAGCAGCTGTTGCTTGGCCATGATCAGAGGAACTTCATCTTTAACCTTCTGCTCTGCATCTTCCTCTTCTGTCGTTCCTTCAGTTACTTGTCCAACACCCCAACCTGCTGGTATTGGGATTCCTCGGCTAACCAAATAATCAGCATAGTTGAATTCCCCCACATCAGCAACTTCCCAGAAATACAAATCACACGAATCATTCCTTTTCTACACGAATCAAATTGGGAGATCATCAAGCAAACTATTAAAAAAATCAGCAACTGAAAGCAGCAGAACAACACTTAAACATATTATTACCCCATGATTCGGGCATTTGTAGAAGACTCGGCCAGGGTTGAGGATTATGGTTGAGCCGTGACGGATGACTCTACGTGATTTGCAGCAGTGGCACCACACCAACAGCAGTGGGTTGCGATGAGCAACCGGCTGCGGTGCGTGTGCCGGCGGGGGTGTGATGAGACCCACAGGTGATGGTACGGGTGGAAACTTGGCGCATATCTGGTTGTTGCCTGCTAAAGAGCAGGTGGACGAGCAGCCAGCGGACATGGTTGCTGCGGCCAGAGCTTCTGATGCTAGGCAGAGTAAGTAGAGAAGAGGAGAAGCGAATGTTAGATATGTCAGTTTCATTACTTGCAGAGTAGCATAGCACCATATATAGTCATAGTATAGTTTTGGATTCGAACCAGCTACAGGAGCACGTCTCTCTTTTTTCTAAAACTCAGCAACGTCTCTTTACTGGTAAGCTTGTTCTGTATGCCTTCTCAAGTCTTTGATTTTCTTTCCTTTTTTGCGAGGAAGGAAGGAGAACAAAATTGAGAGTTCCTGGGACTCGAACCCAAGACCTCTCGGTTGAAAACCAAGGGTGCTAGTCACTTATGTGGCGGACGTTCCCTGGGAGGAGGACGGCAGACGAACACATTTTCCTCACAGTTTTAGTTGTGACGCAAGATTTAACAGTCGCAGTTTCGGGAATGTTATCAGACGAACGAGCCCAGTTTTTCTTTTCTTCATATATATAAAAATGTATGCTACTTGGTGTCAGCTTAGTCAACAAACGATTGCACCAACCTTGACCATTGGATTGACATTCAACGTTTGTCGTGTTTCTTCAGTCTCTTCGTCCTCTAGCCGCCAAAGCCAAACCAGCGCCGGCGGGACCGCCTGCTCCCGACTCCCACGGCTGGCTGTGCTGTCGCGCATGCATCGTGGCCATGTCACACCCTAAAACTCTGTGCATCTTCCCCGGCTCCTGTCCGTTCCCGTCCGAGGCCTCACCATCGTCCTCCGCTTGGTTCGCTCGCCGCGGCGCGGCCCTCCGGTGTTGTCAACATGGTT
This sequence comes from Triticum dicoccoides, assembly GCF_002162155.2. Lineage (NCBI taxonomy): Eukaryota > Viridiplantae > Streptophyta > Magnoliopsida > Poales > Poaceae > Triticum > Triticum dicoccoides. Next base: position 444,916,366 of record NC_041387.1, on the reverse strand, counting down.
AACAACCGAGAGGAATAAGGAAATGAATGTACATGGCAAGGATGACAGTAGGGACCCAACAGCGCGTGCAGTAATTTTGTTTTTTCGGGACGGAGAAGGGTATCAACTGGGTTCTGCGGGAGCTATGGCCCATCTAGCCCAGGCTTTTATTTCATATATTTAGCACATGACCATCCCAGTTTGTCTTTTTCCTTTCTGAAAATGGCTAGCCGACTATTTTTATTTTTTGCGGAATAACCAACGTAGGCCTACTTGCTTTTCTATGCCCTGTTGGGCCTAAAATCTTTCAAGACGAGGAGGGATGCATTTTTCCCAGAAAATTGGCTATAAATTATAATAAATGGGTTGTAAAATGAGACAACAAACATGCAATTAGTTCCAAAATACTCTTTTTTCGGATTTTGATATTTTAAATTTCATTGTTTTTGTGCAGGTAAAATTTCATTGAATTTAAATTAAGGTATATTTAGTTATTAAAATTAATTTGAATCTGGGTAGAAATTTCAGGCTGTATGTTGTTTGGGTCAGATTTGGAGGCTGACTTGTGGGTCTACTAGGTTGACGTGTACGAAAGGCTTTGTCAACTTAGTCCACAAACGATTCTAGCAGCAATGACCGTTGGATGTTACTCCAACGGCCGTGCTGCTTCTTCAATATATGATCTTCTTGCTCTAGCCGCCCAAACCAGCGTCGGTGGGACTGCTTGCTCCTGCCTCCCATGGCCGATTGTGCTACCGCATAGTCCGCATCGCCCCACCCTACTCCATTGCTGGCCAGGCCATTCCTCTACTCACCCACACCTCCTGTTATTTTCCGGCGATGGCAGCCGGACCTATAAACCCTCATACTCCCCACCACATGGGCAACCACTTCTGAGTCTTCCCCAGCTCCGTGTCGTTCCCTTCCTAGGCCTCTCCGTTGTCCACCGCCATGGTGCTCTCGGCGCGGCCTGGTCAACATGGTCAATGAACGACATCCATCGGATGTGGACTGTACGTGGAGAGGCCGACAGCCGGGTCCACGGCCACACACAAGGAAATGCCTCCTTATTACGCGCAAAATAATGATTCCTCCACCTAACATCTGGGACCCACCGGAAGGGCCTCTGTATCTTGCAAAAAAAACATTCCCCCCGCTGACAGGTCGGACCCACCAGCTATATCTTCGCACGCAAGGAAGTGCCGCCTTATTACGCACAAAAAAAATGAATACCCCCTGCTAGCTGGAACCCATCATAGTGGGAGGCTGAATTGTGGGCCTACTAAGTTGACGAGGACGGAGGGCTTTGTCAACTTAATCAATATGGACGATTCTAACTCCAATTACCGTACGATGTTCATCCAACGGCCGTAATGCTTCTTCAACCTTTGGTCTTCTTGCTCCAGCCGCCCAAACCAACATCGGTTGTGTTGCGTGCTCCTGCCTCCCGTGGCCGGCTATGATGCCGCGGAGGCCTCACCACCCTCTACTACTCCCACCGCTGGTCAGGCCATCCCTCTACTCACCCACACCCCCTGTTATTCTGCGGCGACGACAGCCTCACACCACAGCCGAGCCAGTGAACCCTCGTACTCCTCTCCACGTGAGCATCCACTGCGCGTCTTCCCCGGCTCCTCGTCGTCCCCTTCCTAGGCCTCGCCATCGTCCACCACCTTGGTGCTCTTGGCACGGCGTGGTCAATGTGGTCAACGACCAACTTTCATCGGAAGAGTATTGTACGTGGAGAGGCTGACAGCTGGGTCGAGGGCTGCAGCAAGGAAGTGCCTCCTTATTATGCAGAAAATAATGATTCCTCCACCTGACAGCGGGGACCCACCGGATGGGCCACCGTATTTCGCGAAAAAAACATTTCCCCCCTGATTGCTGGGACCAACCAGCTACATCTTCCACACAAGGAAGTGCGTCCATATTATGGGGAAAAAATTTATTCGCCCCCTGACTGCTGGGACCCACCAGCTACATCTTCCCATGCAAGGAAGTGCCTGACAGTCAGGACCCACCTGGTCGAAGCGTATGTAGCATTGTCATTCTGGTCGCGAACGTGTACATAGTCGATGTAGAGGCGCGCACGTGTCATAGTAGAGGCGCGCATGTAGCATGTTGATGTCTACTACACAACCTTCTTCTTGTAGACGTTGTTGGGCCTGCAAGTGCACAGGTTTGTAGCACAGCAGCAAATTACCCTCAAGTGGATGACCTAAGGTTTATCAATCCGTGGGAGGCGTAGGATGAAGATGGTCTCTCTCAAACAACCCTGCAACCAAATAGCAAAGAGTCTCTTGTGTCCCCAACACACCTAATACAATGGTAAATTGTATAGGTGTACTAGTTCGGCGAAGAGATCGTGATACAAGTGCAATATGGATGGTAGATAAAGGTTTTTGTAATCTGAAATAATAAAAACAGCAAGGTAACTAATAATAAAAGTGAGCACAAACGGTATTGCGATGATAGGAAACAAGGCCTAGGGTTCATACTTTCACTAGTGCAAGTTCTCTCAACAATAATAACATAGATAGATCATATAACAAGCCCTCAACATGCAACAAAGAGTCACTCCAGAGCCACTAATAGCGGAGAACAAATGTAGAGATTATGGTAGGGTATGAAACCACCTCAAAGTTATTCTTTTGGATCGATCTTAAAGAGTTCGTACTAGAATAACACCTTAAGACACAAATCAACCAAAACCCTAATGTCATCTAGATACTCCATTGTCACCTCAAGTATCCATGGGCATGATTATACGATATGCGTCACACAATCTCAAATTCATCCAACCAACACAAAGTACTTCAAAGAGTGCCCCAAAGTTTCTACCGGAGAATCAAGAAAACGTGTGCCAACCCCTATGCATAGGTTCATGGGCGGAACCCGCAAGTTGGTCACCAAAACATACATCAAGTGGCACATGATATCCCATTGTCACCACAGATAAACACGGCAAGACATACATCAAGTGTTCTCAAAGTAAAGACTCAATCCGATAAGATAACTTCAAGAGGGAAACTCAATTCATCACAAGAGAGTAGAGGGGGAGAAACATCATAAGATCCAACTATAATAGCAAAGCTCGCGATACATCAAGATCGTGCCATGGAGGGAACACGAGAGAGAACACGAGAGAGAGAGAGATCAATCACATAGCTACTGGTACATACCCTCAGCCCCGACGGTGAACTACTCCCTCCTCGCCATGGATAGCGTCGGGATGATGAAGATGGCCACCGGTGATGGGTTCCCCCTCCGGCAAGGTGCTGGAACGGACTCCCGAGAGGTTTTTGGTGGCTACAGAGGCTTGCGGCGGCGGAACTCCCGATCTATCTTGATATTCTATGTTTTTAGGGTACGTGGGCATATATAGGCGAAAGAAGTCGGTCGGGAGGTGCTCGAGGGGCCCACGAGACAGGGGGGCCGCGCCCTGTAGGACACAATTACGCACTCAAGATACCTTGGGCATAGGCGGAGGCGCATCAACGACTCAGTCAATAGTGCGGGTAACCGCCAAATATCTTCATAATCTTTCCCTCTTACCTTTCAGGACACCGCGTTAGTGCAGCATCCTGAGAAGAGCCGAATTGCCGGACTCACATGGGAGAGACACCCAAGGAGGCAACAGACGTTGTGCGCAGAAGGAAATACCCAGGTGGAATCTACTTACGATCATTATACCTGCTTTATCTATCTGTACACAACCTTCCCTTGGATAGGACATGTCAAATAGTCCTATTTATCTCCGCTTAATGCATCCATTGTAAACATATGCTTAAACGTATTATTTGTCAATGGGAGATCATATATAGCGTCAGCTTATTATTCTTATTTGAGCATTTTTCCCTCATAAATGTTTATTTGATATTGCATCCGTACACCTTGGTATGATCAGTTTGCCAGGGGCTTCTAACGGTGCCCCGTAATATGGCAAGTAAAGTCCGAACACTTTCAACAGTGCGGCACCCTAAACTTATAGCACTATATGCATCAGCTCCGAATCGTGTCTTGGGTCTACAGTTGGGATAGCCCGGCTCCCTTGTTTTGGTGCCTTACATTCTGTTATATCGGCTAAGGTAGCGCAGGGAGAACTACTGCGATTGTGTCCCGGTTCTTCCGGACGAGCACCTCAGTAGACAAAGCCGAAAACTGACCGGCATGATGTGGCAAGAGCTGGTCGCTGTTCGAGTGGTCATAAAATCCTTAAAGATTTTCCGCTTTAGGCGATAATTCGGCTTTGTCCGATCTAGGCGTATATAGCGCCCCAATTCGGCCTTCCGGATTCTAGGGGCTTCGCCGAAATTTAAAATTGTAGACTTCTATGGCTAGGTGAAAGTTGTAAAGCGGCATAGTCCGATTGCCTCATTCGCTGCGCCGGATACCTCCTTAAAGGACCAAACATTTGGATAAAGAGTGTCCGGGTTTTCCACGAACACCCCAGTGCTAGCCACATGGGGGCGGAAGCCGACGACTGGCCTACTTTCAGGATTTTATAAACAGCCGCATAGAAGGTAATATTTTAAATAACAAATGTGCTACATAGCGCAAGTAACTTTGTCCTTAAAATATAAACATGACAGAAGTGAATTCATTCAAAAATGGTGTCCTTGGTACATTCGTCAGCCACGAGACGAGCACCCTTCATAACGCCATCATAGTACAGCTCGGGATAGCGATGCGCCTTGCCCTCCGGCGGCCCGTCCTTGACCAGCTTCTCCGCATCCAGCTTGCCCCAATGCACCTTGACGCGGGCAAGGGCCCGGCGGGCACCCTCGATGCACACGGATCGCTTGTTCACCTCAAGCCGCGGGCAGGCATCCACCATCCGCTTGATCAGGCCGAAGTAGCTACTGGGCATGAGCTCACTAGGCCACATCCGGACTATGAAACCTTTCATAGCCAGTTCGGCCGCCCTATGGAGTTCGACGAACTGCTTCAGTTGGTCACTCAGAGGCATCGGGTGTTCGGACCCAGCATACTGGGACCAGAACAGCTTCTCCGTTGAGTTCCCCTCTTGGGCACGGTAGAACTCCGCAGCGTCTGATATGCTGCGTGGCAGATCTGCGAATGCCCCTGGAGAGCTCCGAATTCGAGTAAGTAAAAGAAATGCCTCCTCCACATGTTTGCTTTGCATAAAGAACTTCTTACCCGCTGCTATCTTCTTGGCCTCCTGGATCTCCTGCTGTGCTTTCTCGGCTTCGGCCTTGGCGTCTTTTAAATTCATAAGGGCCTTCGCAAGCTCGGCCTCTTTCACCTTCAGATCAGGCTCCACGGACTCGCATTTCTTGCTGAGGTCCTGGAGCTCTTGATGTACCTCACCCACCCTAGCACTTTGATTTTCACGCTCCTTACACTCTGAGGCCGCCTTGTCTTCGGACTCGGACAGCGCCTTCTTCAGGGATGCCACTTTGGCGGTGTCCCCTGTTACATGGTCCCGACACTTATGTGTTAGACCCACCAATTCTGCCTATCCTTAAAAGCACAAGAACATGAATTACTTACCCTTGTTCTCTTCGAGCTACCTCTTCGTGAGGTCGAGCTCCCCCTGCGCCTGCTCTAGGTCCCGCTTCAGTTCGGAAACCTCGGCAGTACGGGCAGCGGCAACAAGCAGCACAGCCTGCTTATTCGCCATAGTACTTATGATTAGACTCCTACGGATTATAATTGACCCTCTGCTTGGCTTTTCTTTCCGAACGCCCAACAGAGTATCAGGGGATACTACCTATCGGGTGGTAATTTTGCACATATTTATTACTTACCTCAAAGCCTGTCAGGAGGCTGGTGCAAGCTTCGAATAGTCCTCTTTTGGCGGATGAAACCTTTCGAATCACCGTACTCATGAGAGTACGGTGCTCTTCATCTATGGAAGCGCCGCGAAGCGCTTCCAGCAGACAGTCCGGCGCCTCATGCACAATGGAAGTCCGCGACACAGACGGCTCGCCCTCCCTAACGAGGGGTCGCCCGCGTGAGTCCAGAACCATCAAAGGTTCTGGAATTGTGTTCGGCTGAGAGCCTGGCTGGCCTTGGCTCTCGTCGACACAATCCGCGGGGATCTTGAACCCCGCGTGTCCGACGTCTGGGACCCCGCCACGGGGCGTCTCCAGAGTCACCTCCCCCTGCTCTGGGAGCCTTTGGGACAACACCTCCGTGTCGTCCGTGGGTTGAGGAGTAGTGACCGTCGGAAGCGAATTCATCTCGGAATTGCTCAGGGACCCGGAGGAGGATACCTCGGGGTGATCCCTGGCCGGAGTGCACACATGTTTCTCATTATAAATACAAAAACTGTGAAGTGAAGTCATGATAGAATACAGACACTTACGATCGCGCTAGGGGCTTCCCCCTGGGCAGCCACCCCTCCCCGTTGAGAGCGGCCGTGGCGGAGTAGTCTGGAAGGGGACCCTTCCCCTTCTTGGACGCTCCGGTCTCCCTTCTTGGGGCGGCTTTTCCCTTCCTCTCCCCCAGCGGGGGAAGGTAGGATCTCTTCCTGATTCCCCCCGCCTCCGCGGGAGGAATCCGTCTCGTCGTCATCGGACGATAGGGGAATGACGGTCCTGCGCCGAGGACCTTTTCTGGCCCCCCGATCTGCTTCCCCGGGCCCCTCATCCTCTTCGGATGGGGCATCTTCTTCTTCTTCCTCCTCCCCTTCGTGGGAGGAGTCCGCCTCGTCGTCTTCGGACGAGGCTTTTGGCACAACTTACGCCGGAGACCCTTTCGGATCCCCGGGGCCTTCTTCTCGGCCTTCTTCTCCGGCACCTTGTACGGTGCCGGGACCAGCATCTCCGTCAGGAGAGCATCCGCTGGGTCTTCTAGCAGTGGAGCCGGACAGTAGACCTGCTCTGCTGTCTCCACATAGTCTTGAAGCAAATATACACCACTACTTAAGGCACTCCCATGAATATATCGGGGAGAAACGAGTCCGGAGTCAGTCCGAGAACTCACCGGCCTAGGAGCCCGTGTGGTGTGCAGCCCGCGGTCCTCGGATGTTGGGGAGGTACTTCAGAGGCCTTGAACAACACCTTCCATGCGCCTTTGTGCGTCATGTCGTAGAGCTTCTGGAGCATTTGGTGTTCGGTTGGGACAAATTCCCACAGATTGACCGCCCGCCTCTGGCAGGGCAGGATCCGGCGAACGAGCATGACCTGGATCACATTGACAAGCTTGATGTTCTTATCCTTCATGCTTTTGATGCATGTTTGGAGTCCGGCCAGCTCTGTGGAATCGCCCCAGGACATGCCCTTCTTCTCCCAGGAAGTGGGCCGCATGAGGACTCTGGATCGGAACTCGGGGACCGCTGCCCAATCAGCGCCGCGCGACTCGGTGATGTAGAACCACCCCGATTGCCATCCTTTTACGGTCTCCGCAAAGGAGCCGTCGAGCCATGTGATGTTAGGCATTCTGCCCACCATGGCCCCTCCGCACTCCGCCTGTTGGCCGCTTACCACCTTCGGCTTCACGCAGAAAGTTTGCAGCCATAGGCCGAAGTGAGGCCGGATGCGGAGGAAGGCCTCGCACACGACAATGAACACCGAGATGTTGAGGACGAAATTCGGGGCTAGATCGTGGAAATCTAGCCCGTAGTAGAACATGAGCCCGCGGACGAAGGGATGGAGTGGAAATCCCAGTCAACAGACGAAGTGGGCGACGAATACGACCCTCTCGTAGGGTCCTGGGGTCGGAACGACCTGCCCAGCATCCAGTAGCCGGTGCGCTATGTCCGCGGCCAAGTATCCGGCCGCCCGAAGATTTGTGATGTGCTTCTCCTTGACGGCGGAAGCCACCCACTTGCCTCCTACTCCGGACATGTTTAGCTGTGCGGAGAAGACTCGGGCTTGGGCGCTGGAGCTTGAGGGGGCAAGAGTGGGCAAAGGAGGAAGAAGGCATGGGTGAAAATGGGGAAATCTTATCCCTTTATAGAGGCGCCGAAAGCGGTGCGCCTCCCCACTTGCCCGTTGGGAATCACTTGTTTCCCAAGCGCCACGATTAATGGCGTGGTGGGATTACCCATACCCGTATTGATGAGAATCCCGTAATAAGGGGACACGATCTCTGCTTTGACAAGACGTGTCACAGAAACCGCCTCGTAATATGCATTGTAGCTGGTTGTGGGAAAACAGTTCGAATAATGATCCGACCGTAGTAACATGTCATGTCATCAGAAAAAGTTGTCAGCAGATTGCATTTGTAAAATATCATTCTCTCTACAGCGGTGTGTAAAGATCATCTTGTGAATCCGGACACGATTTGAGTGTTCGATAATTGCTTTGGAGTATTCGGAGAAGGAACCCGCCTTGCAATGCCGAAGACAATACTGCGCGTTGGACTCATCGTCATTGAATCCTGGTTCAGGGGCTACTGAGGGAGTCCTGGATTAGTGGGTATCCGGACAGCCGGACTATGTACAACGTCCGGACTATTGAAGCATGAAGATACAAGACTCAAGACTTCGGCCCGTGTCCGGATGGGACTCTCCTTTGCGTGGAAGGCAAGCTTGGCGATCCGGATATTGTGTTCCCTTTCTTGTAACTGACTCCATGTAAACCCTAGCCCTCTTCGGTGTCTATATAAATCGGAGAGGTTGGTCCTTAGAAGGCCGATCACAATTACATTCATACCATCATAGGCTAGCTCTTAGGGTTTAGCCTCTACGATCTCGTGGTAGATCTACTCTTGTACTACCCATATCATCAATATTAATCAAGCAGGAAGTAGGGTTTTACCTCCATCGAGAGGGCCCGAACCTGGGTAAACATCCTTGTCCCTTGCTTCCTGTTACCATCAGCCTTGATGCACAGATCGGGACCCCCTACCCGAGATCCGCCGGTTTTGACACCGACAGGGGGCGTGCCCCCTATCTCCTGGGCTCCTCGAGGGTCTTCTGACTTGATCTCCAAGCCTCCAGGATGATATTCTTCCAAAAAATCACGATGCCGAAGGTTTCATTCCGTTTGGACTCCGTTTGATATTCCTTTTCTTCGAAATACTGAAACAGGCAATAAAACAGCAATATGGGCTGGGCCTCCGGTTAGTAGGTTAGTCCCAAAAATGATATAAATGTGTAAAATAAAGCCCATAAACATCCAAAAGGGGTAATATAATAGCATGGAACAATAAAAAATTATAGATACATTGGAGACGTATCAAGCATCCCCAAGCTTAATTCCTGCTCGTCCTCGAGTAGGTAAATGATAAAAATAGAACTTTTGATGTGGAATGCTACCTAGCATAATTCTCAATGTAATTTTCTTTATTGTGGCATGAATGTTCAGATCCAAGTGATACAAAATAGAAGTTCATATTAACATGAAAATGGTGATACTACAAGCATACTAATCAAAGTAATCATGTCTTCTCAAAATAACATGGCCAAAGAAAGTTATCCCTACAAAATCATATAGTCTGGCTGTTGCTCTATCTTCATCACACAAAGTATTTAATCATGCACAACCCCGATGATAAGCCAAGCAATTGTTTCATACTTTAACAATCTCAAACTATTTCAACTTTCACGCAATACATGAGCGTGAGCCCTGGACATAGCACTATATGTGGAATAGAATGGTGGTTGTGGAGAAGACAAAAGGGAGAAGATAGTCTCACATCAACTAGGCGTATCAACGGGCTATGGAGATGCCCATTAATATATATCAATGTGAGTGAGTAGGGATTGCCATGCAACGGATGCACTAGAGCTATAAATATATGAAAGCTCAACAAAAGAAACTAAGTGGGTGTGCATCCAACTTGATTGCTCATGAAGACCTAGGGCATTTTTGAGGAAGCCCATCATTGGAATATACAAGCCAAGTTCTATAATGAAAAATTCCCACTAGTATGTGAAAGTGACAACATATGAGACTCTCTATCATGAAGATCATGGTGCTATCTTAAAGCACAAATGTGGAAAAAGAGATAGTAGCATTGTCCCTTCTCTCTTTTTCTCTCATTTATATTTTTCTTTCTTTTTCTTTTTCTCTTTTTTTCTTTTTTTCTTTGGCCTTTTTTTGGCCTTTCTCCTTTTTTCTTTCTTTTTTTTCTTTTTGTAAAGTCCGAAGTCTCATCCCGACTTGTGGGGGAATCATAGTCTTCATCATCCTTTCCTCACTAGGACAATGCTCTAATAATGAAGATCATCACACTGTTATGGATTTACAACTCAAAAATTACAACTCAAGGCTAGAACAAGATATGACTCTATATGAATGCCTCCGGCAGTGTACCGGGATATGCAATGAATCAAGAGTGACATGTATGAAAATTATGAAGGTGGCCTTGCGACAAATACAATGTCAATTACATGATCATGCAAAGAGCAATATGACAAAAGTAATGCGTGTCATATGAACGAAACGGTGGAAAGTTGCATGGCAGTATATCTCGGAATGGCTCTGGAAATGCCATAATAGGTAGGTATGGTGGCTGTTTTGAGGAAGGAGTATGGTGGGTGTATGGTATCGGCGAAAGTTGCACGGTACAAGAGAGGCTAGCAATGGTGGAAGGGTGAAAGAGTGCGTATAATCCATGGACTCAACATTAATCAAAAGAACTCATGCACTTGTTGCAAAAATCTAGAAGTCATCAAAAACCAAAGCACTACGCGCATGCTCCTAGGGGGATAGATTGGTAGGAAAAGACCATCGCTCGTCCCCGGCCGCCACTCATAAGGAGGACAATCAATAAATAAAATTGTGCTCCAACTTCATCACAAAGCGGTTCACCATACGTGCATGCTACGGGAATCACAAACTTCAACACAAGCATTCTTTAAATTCATAATCACCCAACTAGCATGACTTTAATATTACTACCTTCATATCTCAAAACAATTACCAAGCATCAAATTGATCATAGCATCCAATTCACTTTCTATGATAGTTTTTATTATACCCAACTTGGATGCTCATCATTCCAGGACCAACTTTGTAACCAAAGAAAATACCATGCTGTTCTAAAAGACTCTCAAAATAATATAAGTGAAGCATGAGAGACTAGCAATTTCTACAAAATATAACCACCTCCGTGCTCTAAAAGATATAAGTGATGCACTGGACAAATGACAAACTACTCCAAAAAGATATAAGTGAAGATCAATGAGTAGTCAAATAATTGTGCAACTATGTGAAGACTCTCTAACATTTAAGAATTTCAGATCTTGGTGTTCTAATCAAGCAGCAAGCAAAACAAAATAAACTGATATTGCAAGGATAGCACAACTCATGTGAAGAAGCAAAAACTTAGGCTCAACCGATACTAACCAATAGTTGTTGAAGAAGAAAGGTGGGATGCCTAACGGGGCATCCCCAAGCTTAGATGCTTGAGACTTCTTGGAATATTATCTTGGGGTGCCTTGGTCATCCCCAAGCTTGAGCTTTTATGTCTCCTTAATTCCTCTCATATCATGGTTTCTCTTTTTCTCAAAAAGGTTCATCCACACCAAACTCAACAAGAACTTGTGAGCTCCGTTAGTATAAGAAAATAAAACCACCACTTAGGTACTGTAATGAGCTCATTCTAAATTCATAATGGTGTAATATATACTGTACTTCAACTTATCTATGGTTCATACCGCTTAATACTAGCCATAGATTCATCAGAACAAGCAAACAAACACATAGAAAACAGAATTTGTCAAAAATAGAACAGTCTGTAGTAATCTGTATCAAACGTATACTTCTGAACTCAAAACATCCTACCAAATTAGGAAGTCCTAAGAAATTTGTGTACCAATCCAGAGCAAAAAGAATAAGATCAGAAGCACGTTTCTGTGAATTAACAAAACTAATTTACTGGGTGAAAAAGTTTCTGATTTTCAGCAAGATCAACACAACTATCACCGTAAGCTATCCTAAAGGTCTTACTTGGCACTTTATTGAAACAAAGGCTATAAAACATGATTACTACAGTATCATAATCATGTGGACACACAAAAACAGTAACGGTAAATATTGGGTTGCCTCCCAACAAGCGATTTTCTTTAATGCCTTTCTAGCTAGGCATGATGATGACAATGATGCTCACGTAAAAGATAAGAATTGAAACATAACGGGAGCATCATGAAGCATATTACTAGCACGTTTAAGTCTAACCCACTTCCTATGCATAGGGATTTTGTGAGCAAATAACTTATGGGGACAATAATCAACAAGCATAGGAAGGTAAAACAAGCATGGCTTCAAAATTTTCAACACATAGAGAGGAAACTTGACATTATTGCAATTCCTACAAGCATATATTCCTCCCTCATAATAATTTTCAGTAGCATCATGAATACATTCAATAATATAACCAGCACCTAAAGCATTCTTTTCATGATCTACAAGCATAGAAAATTTACTACTCTCCACATAAGCAAAATTCTTCTCATTCGGAATAGTGGGAGTATCATAAGAGACTTGAACACTAAAAATTGTTTCCACATTAAAAGAGTAATGTTCATAAAAAGGGTAATCACAATCATGACAAGATTTGTAAATATAATCATCACTACTTTTTACAGCATAAGTTTCATCACAATAATCATCATAAGTAGCAACTTTGTTCTCATCATAATCGATTGAAACCTCTCCCAAGATAGTGGAATCACTAAATAAAGTTGACACTCTTCCAAATCCACTTTCATATTCATCACAATAAAATTCAACATCCTCCAAAATAGTGGGATCACTACTTCCTAAAGTTGACACTCTTCCGAACCCACTTTCATCAATATAATCATCATAGGTAGGAGGCATGCTATCATCATAACAACTTTGCATATCAAAACTTGGGATGCTAAAAATATCATCTTCATTAAACATAGCATCCCCAAGCTTGGGACAAACATTAATTTCAGCAAATAAATTCTCAAATATTTCATCCTCATCCAACATAGCTTCCCCAAGCTTGGGCTCTTTCATATCATAAGCATAACCACTCTCATCATTAAAAATATGGATAGCACCAATAGTAAAGCAATTTTCATCATCACAATGAGTAGTAGGAGCAACATCATTTGGGAGGGATACCTTTCTACCTTTGTTGCTCCTTCTTTTCTTTTTCTTCTTCACATTATGTGTGGGTTCAACCTTCCTCTTTGAGCTCCTTATTGATGAGATTGGTTGAATAGCAAGCTCCTCCTTGTTACCTGATTCATCATAAGAAATAATAGGAGGAGATTGGGAAGTCTCTTACCTTTCATTAGTATTCTCATCATCTTCCATTTGCTTTCTTTTCTTTAGGTAATTGGAAATATAAGGATTTCCAATGCAATTCTCCGCACAAAACATATAAATCTTTTCTAAATCAATATAAAGAAAATGCTTAAGATTAAATTCTGAAACAGGCTTAGTTAAACGTTTCAACTCTTCACAACCCAAAAGCAATCTAAGTTAATTGTAATAAGAAAGGGAGATCAAATCATCACAATTTTTGGACACGATCCGATCATGAAACAATTTGCATTGGAGTTGTAAATGATCTTGTTTATTGCAAAATTCACAATCGGAAAGATATCTTAAATTCTCCGCACTCTTATCTAGCCTTTCTTGCAACTTCTTAGTTTCTAAATACTTATGCCTCTTGCAATATATATCTTCTTTATTTGGTGTGTTCATGCACACATGCACTCCACAAAAGTTGACATGCTTATGAGAGATATTTTCATCATGACTAGAGAAATCATCATTAGTACTATGGATATTCAAGGAGTTTATACTAACAACATTGCAATCATGCTCATCATTCAAAGATTTAGTACCAAGAATTTTAAAGCATTCTTCTTCTAGCACTTGAGCAAAATTTTCCTTTCCATCAAACTCACGAAAGATATTAAAAAGACGAAGCGTATGAGACAAACTTAACTCCATTTTTTTGTAGTTTTCTTTTATAAAATAAACTAGTGATAAAACAAGAAACAAAAAGATACGATTGCAAGATCTAAAGATACACCTTCAAGCACTCACCTCCTCGGCAACGGCGCCAGAAAAGAGCTTGATGTCTACTACACAACCTTCTTCTTGTAGACGTTGTTGGGCCTGCAAGTGCACAGGTTTGTAGGACAATAGCAAATTTCCCTCAAGTGGATGACCTAAGGTTTATTAATCCATGGGAGGCATAGGATAAAGATGTCCTCTCTCAAACAACCCTGCAACCAAATAGCAAAGAGTCTCTTACGTACCCAACACACCCAATACAATGGTAAATTGTATAGGTGCACTAGTTCGGTGAAGAGATGGTGATACGAGTGCAATATGGATGGTAGATAAAGGTTTTTGTAATCTGAAATAATAAAAACAGTAAGGTAACTAATAATAAAAGTGAGCACAAACGGTATTGCAATGATAGGAAACAAGGCCTAGGGTTCATACTTTCACTAGTGCAAGTTCTCTCAACAATAATAACATAGATAGATCATATAACAGGCCCTCAACATGCAACAAAGAGTCACTCCAAAGCCACTAATAGCGGAGAACAAACATAGAGATTATGGTAGGGTATGAAACCACCTCAAAGTTATTCTTTCGGATCGATCTAATAAAGAGTTCGTACTAGAATAACACCTTAAGACACAAATCAACCAAAACCCTAATGTCACCTAGATACTCCATTGTCACCTCAAGTATCCATGGGCATGATTATACGATATGCGTCACACAATCTCAAATTCATCCAACCAACACAAAGTACTTCAAAGAGTGCCCCAAAGTTTCTACCGGAGAATCAAGAAAACGTGTGCCAACCCCTATGCATAGGTTCATGGGCGGAACCCGCAAGTTGGTCACCAAAACATACATCAAGTGGCACGTGATATCCCATTGTCACCACAGATAAACACGGCAAGACATACATCAAGTGTTCTCAAAGTAAAGACTCAATCTGATAAGATAACTTCAAGAGGGAAACTCAATTCATCACAAGAGAGTAGAGGGGGAGAAACATCATAAGATCGAACTATAATAGCAAAGCTCGCGATACACCAAGATCGTGCCATAGAGGGAACACGAGAGAGAACACGAGAGAGAGAGAGAGATCAAACACATAGCTACTGGTACATACCCTCAGCCCCGAGGGTGAACTACTCCCTCCTCGTCATGGATAGCATCGGGATAATGAAGATGGCCACCGGTGATGGGTTCCCCCTCCGGCAGGGTGCCAGAATAGACTCCTAAGAGGTTTTGGGTGGCTACAGTGGCTTGCAGCGGCGGAACTCCCAATCTATCTTGATATTCGATGTTTTTAGGGTATCTGGGCTTATATAGGCGAAAGAAGTCGGTCGGGAGGTGCTCGAGAGGCCCACAAGACAGGGGGCCGTGACCTCTGGGGGGGCGCCCCCTATCTCCTAGGCTCCTCGAGGGTCTTCTGACTTGATCTCCAAGCCTCCAGGATGATATTCTTCCAAAAAATCACGATGCCAAAGGTTTCATTCCGTTTGGACTCCGTTTGATATTCCTTTTCTTCGAAATACTGAAAGAGGCAATAAAACAGCAATATGGGATGGGCCTCCGGTTAGTAGGTTAGTCCCAAAAATGATATAAATGTGTAAAATAAAGCCCATAAACATCCAAAAGGGGTAATATAATAGCATGGAACAATCAAAAATTATAGATACGTTGGAGATGTATCACATGTACACGTACGTACAACGGCCAGGGTGCAAGAAAGAAAATACGGCCACATACGTACATACGGGCGGGGTCTCGAACACCTACTCGCGCATACGTACGGCCAGGGATCGTGTACATGGCTGGGTCGGAACGGAGAAACTGCATCGTCGTCGTGTTCATGGGGAGCCAACCGGCTGGGTCAGAATGGAATGCATCATCGTGTTCATCAGGAGGGCTTGGACGGAACAGCCGATGGAAACGAGGCCTGGCGTACCGCAAAACGGAGGAAACAGCCTTGTGTTTGACCGACCACGGTCAAAACGGGATCCTCTTCATCGGGAGGGGTCTGGCGTATCGCAAAACGGAGGAAACAGACTTCTGTTGGACCTCCTACGGTCGAAACGAGGTCATGTTGATTGGGAGGGGTGTGGCATACCACAAAACGGAGGAAACGGACTTGTGTTGGAGCGCTACGGTCGAAACAGGGGTCCTTTTCATCGGGAGGGGTGTGGAGTACCGCAAAACGGGACTCCACGAGATACTGTTCATCTCCACCGTCGACCTCCTCTAGCTTCCACGGGCTACTGTTCATCCACCATCGACCTCCTCCAGCCTACATCTGAGACTGTTCATCCACGGGCTCCTGTTCATCCAGCCTCCACTGCGCTCTCCTCCACCGGCTATTGTTGAACCAGCGCTCTCCACGGGGTCCTGTTCAACCACCCCTCCACGGGATACTGTTCATCCAGCCCTCCACCGGCTACTATTCAACCAGCACTCCACCGGCTATTGTTCAACCTTCCCTCCACGGGGTCCTGTTCATCCAGCCCTCCATGGGGGCCTGTTCATCCACGCCCAACAGGCTCGATCGATCGGGCTCCTGTTCATCCAGCGGCAACACCACGAGGGCCTGTTCATCCAACCCCCACCGGGAACTGTTCATCCAAACCCCTGAAAGGATCGAGATGGACCTAGAGGGGGGGGGGTGAATAGGTACAATTACAAATTTTAATTATTACTAAGTAGTTTTAGGCAATAATGCGGAATATGAGAGTGAGCCTAACAATTGCGAGAGTAGTACTAAGTGCTAAGCAAGTAACACGTGTATGAAAGGAAACAAGCACAATATGAGATAAGTAAGAGCTAATAGACAAGTAACCACAGGTAGAGAGTTAGGGTTTGGAATAACCGCAACTCCGGGAGACGAGGATGTATGCCGATGTTCACTTCCTTGGAGGGAAGCTACGTCACCGTTAGAGAGGTGGATGCTACCACGAAGGCACACCAACGCCACGAAGGCTCACCCTATTCTCCCTTTGAGACAACACCACGAAGGCGTTTCTCAACCACTAGTGGTAGACCTTGGGGTGGTCTCCAAACCCTCACAAACTTTTCTGGGGGTAATCACAAAGGTCGATTCCTCTCTGAAAGACTCCTACCGCCTAGGAGTCTCCAACCTCCAAGAGTAACAAGAACGATGGGGAAAAGCTCAAGACTTGCTCAAATCACGAATTCCTTTGGTGCAAAGAAGGAGAGGGAGTGGATCTATCACTTGATTGGACAACTTCTCTCAAATGCTCTCAAATCCCTTGGGGATCTAAGATTTGGTGTGGAGGAGTGATAGAGAGAGAGAGAGAGAGTAAAAAGTGTTCTAGGGTTTGTTCAAAGTGAGTGGTCAGCTCTCTCCCGTGGGGAAGGGCTATATATAGTGTGAGCACAAATGTGGCCATTATAGCATAAGTGAATGGGCAGGCCGGACATCCGGGCAGCGTGGCCGGACAACCGGGCTGGCGAGACACTAGAAGAACAGAGGAGAAACCAGGAGAAAAACAGAGAGACTGGACATCCGGAGCAAAGCCCGGACATCCGGTGACTCGGGAAGGCCCGGACATCCGGAGCAAAGCCCGGACATCTGGTCAGCACGTGCAAACCTACTAGAGTCGGGATGACAGGGAGCCGGACATCCGGAGAAATTACCGGACATCCGGCGTGGCTGGGAGACCCGGACATTCGGGGTGGAGCCTGGACATCTGGCGTGAGCGTGCAAACTTACTGGTGTCTAAACCATCAGTGACCCGGACATCCGCCTGGCATCCCGGATATCCGGCATGGGAGCAAACAGAACATGTGCACATAGTATTTTTGTGTAACCCTAAGTTTTTATTGAAGCAAGGAATTATTGTAACCTAAGCAAGTCTTTAACTTAAACCTACCGATCCGCTCTTAATAGTGCGGGATCCTATACTCAAGAAACCAAATATCAAATCAATTTTTATGCTCCATCCTTGAGTAAAATCACTTGTATGCCCTTGATCCACACACTTCGATGAGCTGGGGACTAACACCTGAGATTTACTTAACAACCATTGTTAGTCCCCTACATGTATATTGTCATCAACATCAAAACATGATGTAAGGGCATGATTGCACTTTCAATCTCCCCCTTTTTGTTTGTTGATGATAATCACACATGTAGCATCACAGTTGTAATAAATAGTCTTAGCATTGACAAATATGAGAACAAGAGTACAAAGTAAGTTGATGTTTCTGTTTGTATTTGGCTCCCCCTCATTGTGAGCATGAGATGAATATGTTAACACATGGACAAAACAAAATCCATAGACAAAATCCATACCCACAAGGTAAACAACATACTCACATGATCAAGATAATAAGATAACAACATAGTCTCACTTAGTCTCACTTGATCAAGACAATAGCATAGGTAGCAACATGACAAGTTCATAACAAGTTCGAATAATAGTAGGGCTAACACAAATAGCTAATACATCACATTAAGATACTACTTCTCCCCTTTTGACAGCAACAAGTAAAAAGGGGCGAAGAACCAAACACACTCGGTCACTCCTGGCTAATGTCATCATGATCATCAAAGAACTCAGGATACTCGTCACGAGATGGGAAACCGAAGGTAGAGGTGGACGGAGCTGCGGGAATAGGATCATCATCGCTCACGGGACTCCCGTGGTTACGGAGGCGCTGCTTGAGCTGATTCTTGGAGATGATGAGGCGCTTCTGAACATCATGATTTTGCTGACAGTTGAAGGTGATTGACCTCATGATAGCAGATTGAGCCTTGCTGAGGAACATGGCAAGGCGTCCACGAGGAGCTGACGACGAAGATGGAACAGAGGAACCAGTGGGCTGAGTCCCACCAGCAGGCCTCTTAGACTGAGAACGAGCAGGAGTCTGAGCAGCTGGCATCACTCGCATGTGAGAAGCAGGCTTCCAACTAGAATGAACAACAGTCTTAACCACCTCAAAGGGAGCAGTGTGATCAATCAGAGCCTGAATGAAAGGAGCATGAGGAAACTGGCTCATCTGAATGAAACTGCAAAGACGAATCTCATGCCAAATGAAATGGGCTGTGTCCAGAGGCTTAGTCGGGTTGTCATGCATACGAACCATCAAGTCAATGCAATAGTTGTAAGCCCTTGAGCGATCTCCCTTCTTAGGATAGAGAGTGCGGAGCACACACTGATAGAGGATGTAGTAAGGAGCACGAAAGATAGATACCTCGTTGAGTGGACATGCAAGTTCATCTTTAGAGAGCTGAGAGGTAGGTTTGACAAGTGGCAAGCAATCATCAATCGCTTTGGGCTTGTGCTCAGGATCCATGCTGTGGATGCGATGGCCAACACTGGACAGACCCAAAATCTGAACAAACCTGTCATAGGTGATGCTCATAGTAGTGTTATCAGTCATCCAGGTGAGAGTGTTGTCCGGACCAAAGAAACAGGTGGCATAGAACTGTAGAATGGCAGCTTGATTCCAATCACACCTGAAGGTCATTGCGGGGTCATATCATCAATGATCTTTACCGGGTTGTTAGGGAACATGTCAGGATTCTCACACAAGAAGTTGAGATCTAAGTATGAGTGAGAAGCAAGTCCACGCCCACGGACGAAACTGGAATAGAGATCATGCTGCATTCGAGTCCGGAACCGAGGATCCTCCGCATCAGCCACCATCTCATATTGATTGACATCTCGACAAAACGTAAGATATTGAGCTGCCCCCACAGTTTTGAAATTGTGAGGACAGCGATCCCCGCTGTCCGGAAGCTCCATAGAGATGCGACGACCACGGACAACGGGCATTGCAGAACCACGAACTTGAGGCACCGGCGCCCTCCTGGTACCAGGCTTGGACTGACCAACGGAGTGTCTGGGTGCACGGACCTCCTCTTCCTCCCCAACATAATCCGCATCATCAGGATCCGAGTCCGACGGACTAGTGGATGGTGCCCGCTTCTTCTTCTTGGTGGTGGTGGCCTTCTTCTTCTTAGGCCGAGCATGCTCATCGGAGTCGGTTGAGCCTTGCCGGCAAACAACCCTGGAAGAAGGCTCGGGGCGATCGGGGGCACAGTTCTTCGTCCGCGCCATGAGGAACTCCGGCGGTCACTCCCACAACAACACCGGTCCCTCCCGAGGGATTCACAACACAATCCAAGAAATGGATTGGATAGAATCATAGATCGGGATGAGGAGAAGCCGTGAGCAAGAGATCGGGGCCGGAGCTTGGAGGAGAGGGCCGGGACAGCATCGGAGTGCCAGCCCGGCAGCGGCGGCTGTGAGGGGTGATGGGGGAAAAAGAACGAAAGAAGTGAGGAACCGCCCCCAAATCCCACGCCCCTCCCCAGTCATATGTGGCTGCGGGCGACGGGCCGGACATCCGGAGCAAGGCCCAGATATCCGGTGCGCGGAAGACAAAGAACAGAAGAAGCAACACCAAGGGCCCGGACATCCGGGTATAACCCCGGATATCCGGCGTGTGGAAATCAGGCAGCATGGGTTCAGGGCCTGGATGTCTGGTTGAGGCCCGGAGATCCGGCCACTGGGAGTGGTTGATGATTGTTTTGAGTGGCAAGGAAATTTTCCCAGGGCCCGGATGTCCGGCAGATGAGCCGGATGTCCGGTCACTGGACAGAAGAGCAGGGCAAGGGAAAGATGTGAAGGGGGCCAACAAGTATAGTTTGATGTAGACACCGCCAAGGAGTTTTATTGAGACTAATAGGGGTGAAAACCCGAGAAATCTAAGGCCATACTAAGATGTATTACCAATTCAAAAATTATTAAGAAAGAAAGGTCCATACAAGCATTGTACAAGCGGTGACCGAGGTCACCATGTTTGAGAATATGGAACAAAGTACTGCAAAGATGTAAACTTTGAGCACATGGTCACAACTCCATCATGTTAAAGTACCCTAGTTCAAAAACTATGATAACTTTGAGAGTGTTTGTTCTATTTATGCATTATGTAAGGTGAGAGTACTCATGAGTTGAGTGTCTCCCCCTAAATATATGCCTACATCAAGACAAAACATTAAGTTTATGCATGAATGAGTACTAGATTTCACATAATGTTGTCAAGCTCCAAGATACCAAGTTCACGCCTAAGTTGACAAAACCTTGCTTCGTCCAACGGCTTGGTGAAAATATCTGCAAGTTGCATATCTGTGCCAACATGAGCAATGTCAATATCACCCTTCTCCACATGATCTCTCAAGAAGTGGTACCTAATGTCAACGTGCTTGGTGCGGGTGTGATCTTTGGGGTTCTCAGCAATATTGATGGCACTTTCATTATCACATAGAAGAGGCACATGTCTATAGGTGATACCGTAATCCTTCAAAGTTTGCCTCATCCATAGTAATTGAGTTGCACAACTGGGGCCAGAAATGTATTCATCTTCGGCGGTGGAGAGGGCAACACAATTTTGTTTCTTCGAGGACCAACTAACCAAGGAGCGTCCAAGAAATTGACATGCACCGGAGGTGGACTTACGATCCACTTTGTGTCCAGCCCAATACGCATCCGTGTACCCAATGAGATCAAACTTAGCATCCTTGGGGTACCATAGACCCAACTTTGGGGTGTGAACAAGGTATCTAAGAATATGCTTAATCGCCTTATGATGAATTTCCCTAGGGGAAGCTTGAAACCTAGCACACATGCATACACTAAACATGATGTCTGGTCTAGATGCACAAAGATAAAGTAATGAACCAATCATAGAACGGTATTTAGATGGGTCAAAGGGGATACGGTTGGTGTCTTCAGTGAGTACAATTTTAGTTGGCATGGGTGTCTTACATGGGCTAGCATCAGACATGCCAAATTTTGCTAGGATATCCTTGAGGTATTTTGCTTGAGACACGAATATACCTTCTTGAAATTGTTGAATTTGGAACCCGAGGAAGAACTTCAAAACCGCATTGAGTGACATTTCAAAATTATTGGTCATTGAAGCCGCAAACTTCTTGCACAAATGAATGTTAGGAGAACCAAAAATGATATCATGTACATAGATTTGGAATAAGATCAAATCACCTTTGTCCCTCTTAGTAAAAAGAGTGGGATCGATCACCCCTCTCACAAAACCATCATCGAGTAAAAACTTCTTAAGATGATCATACCAAGCACGAGGTGCTTGTTTGAGGCCATACAAAGCCTTATGAAGTTTATACACATAGTCTTTGTGATCGGGATCAACGAACCCAGGTGGTTGTGATACATATACTTCTTCTTGTAGAGGACCGTTAAGGAAAGCACTCTTCACATCCATTTGATGTAATGTAAAACCATTGAAAGTAGCATAAGCAAGTAAGATGCGAATGGATTCAAGACGGTAAACGGGGAAAAAGGTCTCACCACCAAACCTTCAACTTGTGAGTACCCTTGTGCCACTAACCTTGCCTTGTTTCAGATGATTACATCATTCTCATATTGCTTGTTCTTGAAAATCCACTT
Organism: Triticum dicoccoides; assembly: GCF_002162155.2. Taxonomy (NCBI): domain Eukaryota; kingdom Viridiplantae; phylum Streptophyta; class Magnoliopsida; order Poales; family Poaceae; genus Triticum; species Triticum dicoccoides. Next base: position 444,894,024 of record NC_041387.1, on the reverse strand, counting down.
GGTTCCAATGACGTTGTGTTCCATAGTTGGCCTCTTGACTAATGACCATACTTGATTGCGCTCAAAACTGTTCAACTCTTCTTGCATAGCAATGAGCCAATCGTTGTCCATCAATGCTTCTTGTACCTTGAGAGGCTCAACACTAGACACAAACGAGAAGTGAGCACAAAAGTTTGTCAATTGTTTATGAGTGACTCTACCTTACGATATGCCGGTGAGGATTTTATCAATATCAACACGACCGTCCACTCGAGGCATGATGGAGGTTAAGGTTTCACGAGGTTCAACTTCATGTCCATCATCCACGTCCTCAACATGTGGATCATTAATGTATGGTGGAAGATCTTCTTGTACATATTGCATTTGTTGAGGTTCATCATCAATGATTGGAATTCCTTGTTCTTGCCCTTGATGATGATCTTGTTCTTGAAGATTCTCATGAAGAGGAACTTGAACATCTTCTTGTACTTGGACTAAGGGCGTCGGTTGAACAATAGGAGTTTGTGGTGGTAGGGGTGTTGAAGTAGTTTGATGATGTGTGATACTTCCATCTTCTTCTTCATCATCAAGAGGTTCTTGTTCCATTGGAAGAAGTGCACCAACACTCATGGTCAAGATATCTTGAGAGGAATCTTCTTCACCTACATCACTTAGATCAACTTGCTCCCCATGGGAGACATTAAATTCATCAAACACCACGTCACCAGTTTCTACAACACATCCATTGGATTTGTTGTAGACTCTATAGGCGTGAGAGTTTGATCCGTAGCCAACAAATATGCCCTCACACTACAAAAAAATACACTTCCGTGATGATACGTGTTTGTCATAGTAGGTCGCGTTTTTTGTCATGCATGTACATCCATGACAAATTTATGACAGAATCAAGATAGTCATACCTGTGCTGTCGTAGAAGTGTTCGATGACATTACCAAAATTATCATCACAAAAGTGTCCACTTCCATGACGATAAATCACGCGTCACAGAACTGCTTTCGTCAAGGGTGACCGACACGTGGCATCCACCGTAACAGAACGCCGTTAAGCTATCGGGTCGGGTTTTCGATCCGATAACCCGTTAACAGCCCCGACCAATGGGGATTTTCCACGTGTAAAATCATCATTGGCTAGAGGAAACACGTGTCGGCTCACCGTTGGGACAGATGTCAACCACTCATTGGACAGAAGGCGCCTATGATACGTCGACACGTGGCATGGCCCAACAGAGGCCCATTCCTGTGAAAAGGCCGACCCATTTGACTTGGTCAAAAGGTGGCGGGCTGGCCCATGGAAAGCCTGTTAATGGCCTGTTCGCATATAGCCCATTTACAACCCGCTAACCCAAGGCCCGTTACGCCCTATCCGAATTAGGCCCAGTAGCGTCATCTGGGCCATCCAATATGATTCCAGCCCGTTTTCACTTCTGGCACATGTATGGCCCATGACGTCTTTCGGCCCATATGAGGCCCTATGTAACTCTTGGCCTATTAACGGCCCGTGATGAAACTGGCCCGCAATGAACAGTGTATCACTTTACACCCACTAACGGCTCGTGGTGAAACTGGCCTGTAATGAATAGTGTATCACTTTATACCCATTAAGGGCCCGTTATTCAGTTGGGTTGTTTCCATCAAATGTTATCTTTCGGCCTTCTCAGAGCCCATTTATTCTTGGGCTCATTTCCAGCATTCATTTACTTACGGCCCGTTACTGTCATTTTCTGCTTGTGGGCCAAATTCAGCCCGTGGTTACATCGGCCCGTTTGTGGTCCGTTAATACGTTGGGCCGTTTTCATAGCGTCATCAAATATGGCCTATTAACGATGGCCCGTTATGGTCATACGGCCCATATAAGGCCCATTGATGATACGACCCGTAGAAGGCCCATTGTTTCTACGGCCCGTAGAAGGCCCATTGTTTCTAGGCCCGTAGAAGGCCCATTGTTTCTACGCCCCGTAGAAGGCCCATTGTTTCTACGGCCCGTAGAAGGCCCATTGTTTCTACGGCCCGTAGAAGGCCTACTGTTTCTACGACCCGTAGAAGGCCCACTGTTTCTATGACCCGTAGGAGGCCCAGTGTCACTACAATAAATATTAGACCATGGTTATTGTGGCCTAGTTTTAAAAAGAACTGCACTGACTACAAGCAAACAAATAAACAAGACAACAAGGAAATAAATAAGCAAGCAACTTATGCTAGGCTATCACGGCTGTTACACATATTACATCCATTGGGCATCTAAGTTCGCCACTAGTGCAAATATAGGGAACAAAGCAGCATATCATATACACTGGTTGTCAAAGTTGGCGACCAACGCAAATAAACGCCGCAGCAAAACAAATCTAGAACTGAAACCACTTCAGAAGATCTCAAGAAACAATATCCTGGGTACCCATAATGCTGGCAAGATGCTTAGCAAGCTTATTAACTTTCTCTTGTTTGGCGCTTAAATCCTCCAGCGCTTAATGTTGCACCAGAAAATATGCATCTGAATTCTGCAGGGACTTCCTCAGTCCTTCAGCTTCCTGCCGCAGCACATCTGATCGATGTCTTTCAACTTGAAGTTGAGACTCAAGAAGACGAACTGATTCAGGCAGCGAGTTTGAAGAGCTTGTGCCAGCAGTAGTGGCCAGTAACTCAAACACTACATCAAGACAGGACTTTCGGGTTCCCTCACTGTCGTCAAGATAGTTTTTATCAGCTTTCTTGGAGACCAACAGGGATGTCTCACTATCTTGAACCTTATCTGCATTACTTCCTTTACCATTGGATAACGCGGTACTGTTCTCCAATATTTTGTCCGCATTCTAAAAGAGAAACAAGAAGACACATCACATGTTTACCATGTTGTATATGAAACTCATTTTGGTAAATGAGTTTAGTAGTAAAGTGGACAGGATAACAGCATGAAACAAACATATATCTATGTGCCATGGTCACTTTATGGTCTATATCATTCTAGTTTTTGTTGCCAAATCAAGATAGAGACACAGTTCAAATAATATTTGTTCAAGACAAAGCAGAATAGACAGAATATAAGTGTGGGTAACTATAGAGCAATAACAACACTTGTAGTGTGCATGACATGAGAACATAACTGTTTATTCAATTGAAACTGAAATCAACATAGAGCAGGTTACAACAGCAAACCAGTTAAAGAAATAGGTTTAAAACATACTTGTTGCGCCATTGGAGTTTCAATTCCATCCTTCAAATTTGAAAATAGTTGGTATGAGTAAATACAGTAATGCAAGAGCAAAGGAGTATGAACCATAGCTACAGAACCTGACCTGAGAACAAATCTTCTTCTCCTTTAAGCGTTGAGTTGGGATTCAGAGTGGTGGTCCTCGTGCTTTGGGCACTGCAGTTCCCTTACTAACTGCTCATGTTTGGGTGCTCTGTGGTGGAGACGGTGCTGTGTCAACTGGAACTGGGTTACTATCTGCCGGGGTTGGGGTTAAAAGGGGTGTAGCTGGTTCTCTGTCCAACTAGGTAGGGGTACAATCTGCGAGAGTCTGGGTTATGTGTGGTGGATCTGGTCCTTGGGCAAGTACAATCGTGGTTCTATCTGCATCAACTGGTAGCACTATCTTTTCTGAAGACCATGTTGTTACTCCCTTAGATACTGCCATCACGCTCTCCAATTCAAATGGCTGATAAACAAGAAAAGTAATTGAAACTATAGACATTGTATGATAGACAGGTGCAATGGATAGTGGGGAATAAAAGAGGGCATGAAATAATTCATATTTATGTTGTCTAACCAAACAGGATAGCATGACACAATTTCACATATATGATGGCTAACTAAACAGGATAGCATGACACAATTTCACAATATGATGGCTAACTAAAAAAGATGGAAAGACATAGTTCAAAATATGAGACTATGTAAACAGGATGACATGACATAACTATATAATGTGTTTATTAAATAGGTTGGCATGCCATAATTCACATACATTCATGGATAGAATGCCATAATTCTAAATATGATGACTGCAAACACTAAACAGGATGAGATGATATAACTATATGATGTCTTTATTAAATGGGTTGCCATGCCATAATTCAGATAGATGATGTGTATGTACTATGTAAACATGATGGCATGATATAATTCAAATATATGATTTATATAGTAAGCAAGTAAGCAGATGGCAATCTATATATGATGTAAAAACTAAGCAATGCAAGACAACATGCATGACATGGGTAATATAACCCTGCCAAGTTTGAGCATAGACCTCAGGGGGGAAATAGGACTGGTCATCAGTCTCTGAATCCTCCTATGAGGATCTCTCTGTAGCCAGCAAGATGTCTGCTTCAGCAGGTAGCATTGTCTGCTCTGAATACCTTGTTTTCACTCCAGATACTTCCATCACCGCTTCAAATGGCTGATGCACAGGAAGAGTAGTTGAATATACAAACGTTGTCGACAAATGGAACACGTAATAATATAAAAAAATGATAGCATGATATAATTCACATACATGATGATTGGCTAAACAGCATGGCATTGCATAATTCACATATATAATGCCTTTGCAACAAGATAGCATTGTATAATTCACATATATAATGTCTTGCAACAAGATGGCAATGCATAATTCACATATATGGTAATTAGACACTAAACAGGTGGCATTCACACAAAGCATGTCTAAACTAATCAAATGGCAGCAATGTGAGACACCATACACACGATATGAGCAACATAACCCTGCCAAGTTAGAGCATACACCTCGGGGGGGGGGGGGAATAGGACTGGTCATCTGTCTCTGAATCCTCCTCTGAGGAGCTATCTGTAACCAGTGAGATATGCGCTTCGTCAGATAGCATAGTCTGCTCAGAAGACCTTGTTTTCACTCCAGAATTTGCCATCACCGTGTCAAATGGCTGATGCACACGAAGAGCAGTTGAATGTACTAACATTGTTGACGAATGTAATATGTAACGAAAAAAAAAGATGGCCTGATATAATTTACATATAAGATGACTGGCTAAGCAGGATGGCATTGCAAAATTCACATATATGATGCCTGGCTAAACAAGGTGGCGTTGCATAATTCACATAAACGATGAATAAATTAAACAGATGGCATTCGCACAAAGGATGTCTAAACTAAGCAGATGACATATTTGATGTATAAAGTAAGCAATGCAAGACACCATATGCATGATATAACCAACATCAGCATGCCAAGTTAGAGCAAAGACCTCAGGGGGTAAATAGGAGTTATCTTCTCCTCCTGAATCCCCCTCAGAACAGATATCTTCCTCTCGATTACAATCCGAAATGCGTGAAGGGGGGCTGCCTTTGCGCCTACCATGGAGCGATGTCTGCATGAAATTATATTGCCATGCAAGGCTCGTCTCTTTTGCTCTACATGTTCAGTTCCATTATTTACAATAATTGTCATGCATAGGAATAAAACATAGTGAGATTATGTAAGGAGTGCATGCAGAAATCCAGAGTGATGGTAGCAACCTGTGGATAGACCCAAAACCAATAATAGCAGGCAGATAATGGCTTCAGTTAATAAATACAGATAATGGCTGCTTTACTGTTTGTTTCCCACCCAACATGAAACTCATAGTAGACACCGGAGATTAACCAAATAGTAGATAGATACTATTGATAGCGGCCCCGATATGTACCCCACAACCATTTAAAAACTCAAGTTTGACCATTAGTTTGGAGCTGACTCAGAGTCTAATCGATGAACAGGACAATAAAGTAGCATGTAATATTAAGCGATGCATAACGTAAGCAGACACGAAAGAGTGCGACCTCTCTTGCTGACCAGTGTAGTCCTCGAGGTCATCTGCTCGGTTGATGATGGTAATGCAATTTTCATGGCTGCCAGAGGCGGGGAAGAAGATCTGAGGCGGCGAAAGACAGTCTGGAGGCCGGATCCCTGCTGTGCTGGATCCTTCTATCATTGGAGCAGCTAAGCTGGGGTGGACGACAGCGCAGCAGGACCGGGACAAACCACGCAAGGTTTTCTTTGACAACTATCTGTAAGAGAAGTAATTCTGTAAGGGCTCGTTTGAATTGGAGGATTCCAACAATGCAGGGATAGGAAATAGACAGGAATAGGATAGGAATGCACGTGCAAAATAGAGAATTTAAAAAACACAGGATTTCTGCCAATCTGGGTGTTTGATTCACAACAATTGGAAAATCACAGGATGCAAAGAAGCATGGTGAGATTAAGTCAAACCACAAGAAAATGTACGGTTATAATGCTATTATGCTACTATCTCTTAGTCTTGTGCTTCATGAATAGGAATTTGAAAAGGAGGACAAGTGAAAATTAAAATTCCTACATTTTTTCTTTCAAGGAGACACTAAAGGAACAAATCTATGTGCTCAGTGGACAATATATATAACATGTAGAGTAAAAAAGAGATGCAACAAGTGTACAACCTCTTTGGCGAAGCCATGTCGATCTCAGCGTGATTCGGTTGGCCGGTGAGGATGCTCCGGCTGACTTTGCTGTCGGAGGAGGGGAAGAAGATCTTAGGCGTCTGGAGATGGAGCCCGAGGTACTGCTCCGCTGTGATGGAGGGTTTCGTCGTTGGAGCAGCTCCGGTGAGTACGACGCCGAGGCTGAAGCAGGACAAGAGAGACAACGAACAACGTTAACCTGAGTGGAATTCTAATAGCATCTCCAATACATGACGTAAAATACATAACCATAAAGTGCCAGATGTAAAATACATCAGCCGCTCATCTCTGAACTTAACTGTCGAAACTGAACTTAACTGTCGAAACTGAACCTAACTGTCCAAACTGAATTTTGCTATCGAAACTGAATTTTGCTGTCGAAACTGAAGGCACTAGCAAGGTGAGGCTACACGTCGGTCGGCTGACTTTTTCATCTCTGGTCAGTCGATTTTGCAGCCGTTGGATACGAAATCAAGGGCCTGCGGTTCATCTTCAACCTCCACCCCCCTGAGCCGCCAACCACCACCGGCCAAACAATAGCCCCCCGCCGCCCGCGGCCGGCGGTGCGCCGCCCCGCCCACCCCGAAAACACTCCCCACCGTCGGTCCGCCGCCACCTCGGCCATCCCTCTAG
>NC_041387.1:444883733-444886625 GCF_002162155.2 Triticum dicoccoides | reverse complement strand
CTTTTTCTCCGGCGATCCCCACGCCACCGCCCCGCCAACGCACCACCAACGCCGGCGACCACCGCCCCCATCCTGAACCCTAAGATAGATAGTGGGGTACCTCTCCGGCGAGCCCCCCTCCCTGCTGCGGCTGGTTCTTCCTTCACCCCGGCGAGCCCACCCCTTGGAAATCGACTGACCCAAAAGTCGATTGAGTCAACTGAAGTGTAGCCAAATCGGAGCAGCATCGCAGGCAAGAGCAAGAGAGAGAGCAGCAGCACGAGCAAGAGCAATAGCAAGAGCAGACCAGGCAGGTGACCGAGAGCAAGAGCAGAGCAGCAGCGCGAGCGAGAGCTAAAGCAGCAGCTCCTACTGATGTGGATGTTGCCGCCAGGGAGCGACGCCGTGGAGGAAGTGGCTGGTGACGCCGCCATAGATGGAGCCACGCCGTGTCGGCTCGGGACCGAGCGCCGGCAGCATCGTGAGATCGAATCAAGAAGAAAATGTGGCGATTAGTGTACAACCTCTTTGGTGGCGCCGATTAGGCCGCAACTTCATCCAAGGAAACGGTGATGATGATGCTCTTCCGATGGTGCAGGTGAAGACGGCGGTGTGGGAATGGAGGTGGCGCGAAAGACGAGGGGAACATCGGGGCAGCTCCTTGGAGGTGGAGGACGGGGTGGCTGAACCGGCGGAACGATGAGATCGATGACGGATCCTCATCCGGTATGGTGGATGAGGGACGTCGAGGTGTTGCTATGGACGACGTCATCGGGGAAGAAGCTCCGGCTGGGTGGCGGACGGAGCAGGGTGTGGGGTTTCGTCGCGGGTTTTCGCGGCCTCGGTGTATGAATGGGTGGGCGGATGGGATGGCAGTGGGGAACCATGGCTTGTCCGAAATGTGGGGTAAGTTACGAAAGTACCCCCCACCGATTTGAGGCGGTTCTTTCGGTTTAGGGGTACCACGGGCATTTCACGTGTCGGGATTTCACAGGAGGTGGGAGTTTTCACGCGCGTTGTAATTTCGGAATAGCAAGGCGCGGGTTGAGATGGAGGGAGTTGTCGGAGCACAACGAGACAAAGATATATCTTAAATATTTCGGGCTAACAAGGCGCGGGTTGAAATTTCTGGACAAGCCTAACATGTACTGTACCAAATCAATGCGCACTACAAATGTCATTCAAAACTTTGAATTCATGTTATGTTCAATTAAAATATTTCGCTACGTGTATAATGCATGCAACCTACTACTCAAATGAACGTTTTAGTGCATTCCAAACCTATATACTACCACTTCAATATGAACTAAATTTGAATAAGATCTATAGTAATGATTGTTGTGAAGTCAAAGCATTTGAATTCGTTTCTCTGTTTTAATAAGATCTACGATCATCATTATTGTTAAGTTAAACCATCGTTTGTGTATTATCTTCGCAGCACACCACATGATCAGTATCGAGTTACATATGAACTATGTGTACTATATGAACTCGAACTATATTTTTTGAATCCACTTTATTTTGATTTTCAAATCACATTACATTTCTAGCTCTAGCTAGATCTTCATAATCTAAACCATGTCTCATATGTATAAAGTGTTTATCACATTATGTATGGTGCCCTGCCCCCTATGCCTACAAGTATTTAGATGTGAGTTGCAAACACCACGCATTACCACAAATTCAAATAAAATGTGAGAATGTTTGATATATAGTATTGTTTAGATTGCTCGATATTTAGTTGTAAGCTGCAAACGACGCACATTATCACAAATTCAAATAAAATGTGAGATTGTCTGATGTATAGTATGGTTTAGATTGTTCGGCATTTAGCTGTGAGTTGCAAACGCCATGCATTATCACATTATGGTAAAACATGTGCACAACACGTGCATCACCGCTATATTCATGCATGCAATGTTTAAAACACTATGATCTCCTATTCAAATATATGAATCCGCTTTCATATCAAATTATGATCTTTGTTAGTCTCTTACACCCACACAGTCCTCTAACCTTTGTAGCTACCACTAACTTTCTCTCGTGCATGCACACGCCCTCCTCGCCCTCCCCCTCCCTCAGCATTCTATCCACCGGGCACATTCATTTTTTCCTTTAGGTCGTTCTCCCAGAGTATCCACAACTCCTTTCCGACACACACCGATCGATAAACCTCTCCAGCGATGCCTGCCTACAGCATACACACACAGCTTCAATCTCCTCCTTTATGTGTCCTTGCCTTGTGTCTCTCATATGGTCAGACACACGTGTAAACTCTCACCCCAACCGCACACTCCTCCCCCTATCCAGCTAGTAGTTGGGCCTCTCGCACCACCTCCTAGCTCCATTCTCTCTGTCTATCCATCTCGCTGGGCCTTATTTGCCTCTAACAAATGGACGTACACCGACCGATCTCTTGCTATACATATAGCCAGCTAGGTCCTTATAACTCGTTTTTACCCACACATCGATCGATCTACCTCATTAGTTGTGTCTCTCCCTTCCTCCGACAAACAACAATTGATCTACCGATCTAGTTAGGTTTGCTTACCAAACACATGGTTCCCCTTCATCATCCATGGATGCGTCCCGACAGATCTATCACGCACAGGCACACATAGAAACACATCCCCACTCTTATTAATAACATTGTAGTTCCACCCTCAGTTTGTCTAGTAGGCCTCTCCCAACATCTCCGAGAAGCAACTCCATCACCCATCCAGCACTCTACCCCTCCCCCCCTCTCCCTCCCTCTCTCTCTCCTCTCTCTCTCTTTGTCCCATCATATTTCCCGTCCTTCAGTTATGTATGGATGTCGACCGATCTCCCTCATGACATAGCTGGGTCTCTCCTTCTCAACACATATACGAGTCATTCTACCTCTATAGTTAGGCCTCTGCCTACCCCTCCCCC
>NC_041387.1:444872147-444883063 GCF_002162155.2 Triticum dicoccoides | reverse complement strand
AAACACTCACGAACGCGGTTTGTATCTCTCACACACACCCACGTAGGTGGGGGACGTGCACGAAGAGAAGAGGTGCATGCACGGTGCACGTACTCTCGTCTCTTTCCCAACCACACCCGCGCGGGCACACGGTGGAGCTTATTTCTGTACGAAAAAGGCAGTCCATGTGGTAATTTGGCACGTGTACTGGTTGTCCACTTGGTGGAGGGAGGATCGTCTACCACGGGTGAACAAACAAATTGCGACTTGACGCATTATGTTAAATTAAAAAAAGAGGTAAACCATGTGGGGCCTACCTTAGAGGCAAGGCTCTATACACTGGAGTACTTTTGATGTGTCCTGTCAACTCGTAGAACGAGGAGAAGCTTGCTTAGTACGCCGTCTCCCCCGCCCACGGGCGCGGTGGCTCGCAGGATGAGGTGAAGCTTTGTCCTCCCTCGCCCATGCGCGCGGTGGCTCGTAGGACGAGGAGAAAAATTTACTACTCCCTCCGTTTACTCCTTGTCCCTACTACCTTGGTTATAGAGATTATATCATATTGTTTGGAATATATATGTGCTTAGTAGATTTCAATATGAACTACTAGTACATACTCCAAACACTGATGTATATAGGCGTATTTTAGAGTGTACATTCACTCATTTTGCTCCGTATGTAGTAGCACTCTCCCTCGCCCCTCGACCCTCGCCCACGTGGTGGACGTGCAGCAATTCATTCGGTCTCATATAGCCAGAACGATATATACTGCACTACCATTATTGCTCGACTTCCCGAAGAGGCGAAGAGCCAATCGCAAGGTTAATATTTTGGAGATGCCAAGCGCAAGGTTATAGGAGAATGAGTAGTAGGTGCCGCGTCATTTATAAATAATTTTTTTCTTCAGTGGCACGTACGCAATATGATAGGTTCATATGGAGAGAAAAGGAAACCGATGCACTATATACATAGTCAGGACGGGCCAGCCTACACGGTTGCTTGCTGGGGTTGCTCTCTTCACACTCTCTCGCACAAAACGACTGTGGCCACATCTCTAATATCTCGGCGGATCACGTCCGCTTGGGGAAGGGGTGGATGCTTAGTGTAGATGCGGTGTCCGTCGCCGATGGTGAAAACGCACTATCGGCACGTCCCGATCAGGGGTCCCCACCGTTCTCTCTCACAAAGCCGGTGAGGTTGCCTTCGTCCCTTGCTCACTGCCACGACGTGGGCAGTTGCCGCCTCCCACCGCTCTCCTCAAGGTCTAGCTACGTCCCTCAGGTACAACTCCCTTTACAGTCGGCTTGCACCACTGCTCCAACTGCCCACATCACTCCCCCTGTGGATATTTCTCTACTTCTTTGCCCCGCACATACCTGATACCTCTACTGGCTTCTACGTACTATATTTGTGATGAGTTTATGTCTCATCAACTAGTCCTAGTAATCTTATTCTAATCACGCTTCTTCAATTTCTTTGCCACAGGGATGCTCATCTCGATTTTGGTGAAACTGCACAAAATGATCCGATGGTCAAAAGGTTGCAAACTTCATTTATTAGGAAGCTCGAACGTTGCCAGCAAATTGAAGCCTGGTCAGGGTTCACGGTTCAAGGGCTAGGGACTGCATGGATAGTTTTTTCTTTAGCTGCATCTGTTCCAAAATAAGTGTCAACTTTAGTAGTAGTACAACTTTGTACTAAAGTTTGCACAAAGTTGAGACACTTATTTTGGAACGGAGGGAGTATATATTTGCTATGATCTGTCAATCATTAAGATGCAATAGCATGCATGTTAGTCTCCTTTGTATTTGATGAAATGTTGCAACGGGCAACCTTGGACGCAAGATACATGTAACAGGAGCTGGAAGCTTCATACCATTGTACAAATTTATCTCGTTGATAAATTACAGTACGTACTAGTACTATACTAGTATTTCCTCCGTTCCTAAATATAAGTCTTTGTAGAGATTTCACCATTAACCACATGTGGATGTATATAGATGCATTTTAAGTGTAGATTCATTCATTTTGTTCCGTATGTAGTTCACCTAGTGGAATCTCTACAAAGACTTGTCTACTAGTAATAGCTAGCCCCCACTACTAGGAATTCTCTATCCTCTCCTTGAGCCACATCATCAAAATTGACGTAGCCGTTAGATGAAGTAAATCAGTCATAATAGCCGTCTGATCTAGACGTCGAGAGGCTCAGCACTAAGCCACATGCAAGCATGCAGAAATACCGTGGCACATGCATGTGAGTGGGTTTTAAATCACATCAACATGTCTGCATGATGCACCGGTAGCATGCATGTAAGTGAGCTTTTAAGTCCTATTAACATGTCAAAAAGAAAAATATAATCCCATTATGCAGTAGGAGTTGGCTGATCTTTTTTCCTTATGTGGGATGATCTAAATGATGATGGGAGTTTATTTAGTTTGGCTACCACATTTGTCATGCGGTTATAGATTTTTTTTAGTTCTATGAAATCGATAATTTTGCGCAGAGAGATATACCGCTGTTCCATGGCAATGAGCGGGGACTCATCTAGTAATATTTAGGAACAGAGGGTGTACTATGTAAAGAGTTAGGTGTCGCACGGTGATAGTGTGAGGTGGGCCATGTAATCATTGAGCCTGCGTGTTTTCACTGCCCTTGCACTCCTCCGCTGTAAGAATGGAGAAAATTGTAATCTACTACCTCCTTTCGCCGAAAGCGTGGGACATCCAGCAGTCCTACCACCTCAGTAATAAAGACCAATGAGCCATCAAATCACATAGACCCAGCAGTAAGTTGGACGGACGAAGCAACCATCACTGTTGCGCCAGTGAGAGGTCGCGTCCGCTCTGCCCGGGCATAAATGCGGCACCGATTCTTTGGAGCGGCGCTGACCGGTTTGGGCGGGAAGCGCGCGCGGGCGATGGAGGGGCTTTGGGTGGGCCAGGCTGGTCAGGAGCGGGCGTGGCAGCTGTCCGCATGTCCCTACCGGACACGCCCGGAAATGAGAGGATGCACCGACTCTCGCGGCTAAAATCATGCACTACACACCATATCTCTGTAGGAGTAGGTCGATCTGTCGCACTCTCTAACACACACATGCTGTTAAACACACACACGCACACGCACGCACCTTGGTCCCGTTGCACCTTCTAACATGACTTATTACACCTAGACGGAGGGAGTAGTAAGTATACGAGATACGGTGGCACACTGACTTAAGTCGAATGCAAGTGCCCAAAATTTTTGTGCATGTTATAATAAGGATTCACTTAAAATAGTACATGAGCGAACAGAGGGATCAATTGGACAGTGTTCCCGAGCAGTAGCGAGATGTGTGAGGTAGTAAGATACACCGCTGGCACTTTTAATTTTTCTTATTAATTTGTTTGTTTCACCCTCTGACTGGTGGGACCCAACATACTACGTGGAGAGAGGTAAGGTGACTAAGGCTGCATTATTTCTGCACCACTGTGGATAGTCTTACCACCAAAGCCACATGACACGATTATGATTGAAATCCTAATGACTCCCACACACACAAAAAAAACACGGCATGCCTGTCACACGAATGCAGGAATGTATAAAAGGTTATTTTCCTCTCGTTGAACATAACAGGAGGGTTGTGTAGCTGGTTAGCCTGTTCGCTCATCAAACTTGAGGTCTCGGGTTCGATAACTACACTTGAGCATAATTTTTGCCAGGAGGATTCTTTGACTGGTCAAAATGTTTTCTAGGGTTTGCACGCTTCACACCCTCTCTCCAGTATATATATACACGTTGGAGCCTCAGAGCTTGTAGTTGCTCTCTTCACACTCTCTCGCCCTCTCCCGCTGGATCCTCAGCGCTTGTAGTTGCTCTCTTCACACTCTCTCGCCCTCTCCAGATCTAAACAAGACTTTGTTGGCCTCTCTATCCCCTCACTACTGCTCAAAGAGCCAGCAGGATCCGTCCACCGGGAAGGGAAGGAGGCTTAACGCTCTCGCCGTCGGCAAGGGAGGGAATCCACGACCGGCGTTGTTGTTCACTTTCCACCCAGCGGCGGCGCGGGAGGGCCTCCGACCCTTCTTCTTTGCTGCCGTCCCGTCGCCCACTGAAGGGGGAAATGAAGGGGGAAAGTTGTATAGCATGAATCTAGGACGTGGTTCAAAGAGGAAATGAAGGGGGAAAGTTGTATAGCATGAATCTAGGACGTGGTTCAAAGAGGAAAGGAATGGGGGAAAGTAGTGGGGAAAGTTGTATCGCATAAATCTAAGACGTGGTTCAAAGAGGAAAGGAAGGGGCGAAAGTACTAGTTCAAAAAGGAAAGGAAGGGACTAGATTTGAGCAGGACTAGATTTGCTGCGCTCACATAGGGAAAGGTGTCTAAAGATAACAAAACTGGGACCAACACAAATATGCTCCTTGGTTGTTTGTTCTTTGTTGCAACAGACTGTGCATGACCATAGTACATCGGTAGATGCACATGGTGCTGGTGCGTCCACTGTCCCGTGCAACTCATTAGCTGTTGTTAATATATGGCCCTGGTTGGTTAAAAACTCCCTAGTCCCTACCTGCTTGGTTCCAGGGACTAAACATGGACTAGAGGTTATTAAATGACATGATAAAAGACCATGTTACCCCTAGTAATGAACTAATAGAAACAAGGTGCGATGAGTGGCAGGGGCAACTGTTGGAAAAAGTCCCAAAAAGAGTCCCTCGGGGTCTTCTTTCTTTAGTCCCAAATGCCCACCTTTAGTCCCGAAAAGTCCCTCCTATTTGGTTTAGATGTGACTGACACAGAGTTTTTTTAGTCCCTACACCAAAATGTCCCTGTAAACAAACACCCTGTAATAATGCCGCTGGAAAATTGATGCAATGCCACAGTTAAAAGCAAATTACATGTTTAATGAATTTTATTGTTAATATAATCTCTATGTTAATATTAATCAATGCCACCGTTTGAGAAATGCTACTGTCTTGCTTTCTTTCCCATTTAGATAAGGTAGATGCTTCTTTTTGTTGGCTTCTATGTCATCCACAGTTATTGACCACTAATTGTTTCCTTTGCACCTCTGTGTAAACAGGGTTATCTACTTAACCTCGTTGCCATTGTGACCTTTTGTTGCACTGCACAAAACACTTTTGTTTTAAGAGTGTTTTGTGTAGTTCAACCAAAATGTCACACCGACAACGTTGCTTGATTGCTTGATCTTAGTGGAACTGCACAAGAGGAGATCTTACTTCCTATCCGTTAAGGCGAATTTGGTTCAGATCTTCTTCTGGTGAGTTGTTTGAATTCCGCATCATGAGAGGTCAGTACTAGCCTTCTTTCACATGATTCTGCAGTGTGCTTTCATATGTTGTGCTACTTGTACGATAATGTTGCTAGATTTTAGTGAACTGCACAAATGGAGACAAGACTTCCAATCTGTATGTGCATCGTAATATCCCATTGAGGTAAGATAAGGATATTTCACAACTGTTGGCCTGTATTTTGCCACTTTCATCAGAAAATTAAGTTTAGTACTATACTTGTGCTCCCTAATTGACATGCCAAATCTTACATTGAAGGCAAAGCTTGTCTGTTATTGAACCAAGTGATGATGGGGAAGAACAAGCGGAAGAAAAACAAAAATCAACTCCCAATGTTGTAATGAAACACTGGAACTGTGATGACACAAGTAATGATATAGTTTTGCATCTTAATTTATTGCTATGGCTGGAACGAGCAATTGTTTTGCCACTGATTTGATGCCATACGTAATTATCTCTACTTGTGCAAACAGGGATCTTCTTTGAAGATACCATATATTTTAGTGGAACTGCACAAGAAGATGTTGGAAACATTAAACTAATCAAGGAGTATATAGTAAGCATGGCCACCCCCGTAGATAGCAATAGATGGTTCCCGAGAAGTGCTTCATCTGTATGCTCTACACAATCAGCCTCCTGACAAAGGTTGGTACTCGCCCATTGATTTCATCCATATGATTGAGCTTTGTCATCTCTATTGGTGTTGTGCTACTGTTTAGATACTGTCATGAAAAAGTGGTATTGTCCTTGGGAAATGCTTCATCTGTGCTGTTTTAAATATTTCCTTTCCTTTTTTTCGAGCAAACATGGATGCTAGCATTTAGTAGTCCTCTTGTCTTTGCACAACAGGATCATCTTCCTCTGAAGAAGAATATGGAGTACGTGAAGTGACTAGTTCCGATTATGCCAGGATGAAGAAGCACTGTCTATCTTCTCATCAGAAGGAGCAGTTGAAGGATGGTTACATTACTCCCCACAAGACCAAACTAACTTCAGCTCAGAAGGACTGACAAATCGCCATTTTTTTGCTGTGATGCGCGAGTACAATGTTGTTCTAGGATTCTTTCTGGTGAGTTCCATTTTTCTAAAAGTGTGCTCTACATGGAACATGTATGTGCCTGTTGAAACTGTCAATTCATAGTACAATTTGCTTTATACTAATCACTTTTTTGTATTTGTGCAAACAGGGGTGCTCAGCTTGATTTCAATGGGAACTACACAAAATGTTCATGAATACATCGAATCATTCGTTTCCACTACAAGAAAGGAGGTGCCCATAAGTTCAAGGCGTTGCAACATATAAGGGCGAAATCATACAAGCTACGCGCGAATTTGGTTGATTTTGGTGGAACTGCACAAAAAGAACAACTGGTTTATTTAGCACTAGTTGCCATGTCAATGTCCGAACTGATGGCAAACCCTGCCCATTCCACAATCGTAGGCATTTGATATTTTGGAATGGGACAACCTTGTCAAATTTTGCTCATTGATTTTAGCAAGATATGCGTTTGATATTTTCGAATGGGACGCCCTTTGCTGTCAGCAGCGGCGATCAATTTTTTCTTTATTCTTTAGTTGTGAAGTAAATATTGCCTCTGACATGTGAGTCGCTGAGATGCATAATCATCGATTGTTTTGAATGTTCTCTATGAATTGCCAGGCCTGTGTGTTTGATTGCAATGTACAGAAACGGTAAAAAGCTGCTCAAACTCTTTGTACTCCTTTTGTTCCTTTTTACTTCGCACATTGTGAAAGTGCATACTTTTTTGTATAAGATTGGTCAAAGTAGAGATACTTTGACTGTAGACAAAACTTGTATGCAGACTAGAAAGGACCGGAGGGAGTACATGTGAAACTTCTGCAAACGTGGTGACCACCCTGGGAATAATGCTAGTACGTATTGTTTTGCATGTTCATCCAATGCCAGTGATACAGGAATTCGAACTAATCGAAATAAATTCATTCATACACGGTCGGATTTCATATAAACATGCCGGATTTCATTACATTTCATACATTCTTCAACTAAAAAGGGGTGTTTGTGGCCGCATGCATCTCCCAGATGCAGAGGCCGGGGGTCATCCTCCTTTTCGAAAAAACTAAAAATGGGTGCGCTGGAGGTATAATTAATTAATCGAAGCTACCCACCTGTGTCCCGCTGAGCCGAACAAAAGCTTCAGTGACTTAACTATAGGTGTAGTTGCGTAACTGACATGTGGCCTGTTGGGCCCATGTGTTAGTCAGCCAACTGCACCAGCAGTTAAGTAGAAGCAGCATTCTTCTCCAGCGCAGCTCTCTGACTCCACGTCGCTGCCAAGAAGCTAACCGGCCGTCAATGGTCAACCCGCCTAGCTTCGCTTCAACCGGAGGGTAGCAGCGGTGGCCTTACTTGGACCCGAGCGGTGGCGACCTACCGTGTTCTACTCTTCCTTGTTTTCTGTGTGGTGCGGCGTCGTTGGCAGCGGGGCGGGGCCTCGGTGGAGCCGGCGATGCCTCTGTCTCGTTGCCAGCGGGCGGCACCTCAGCGGAGCGGTGGAAATCCTCCCCCACGTTGCCGGCACGGTGGGGCCTTGGCTGAGCCGGCGATGTCCTCTTCCTCGTTGTTGGTGGGGCGGGGCCTCGGCGGAGCCGACGGTGTCCTCTGCCTTGTTGATGGCGCCGCGGGGCCTCGGCGGAGCCGGCGGTGTCCTTTGCCTCATTGTTGGCTCCGCGGGGCGTCGGCGGAGCAGGGCGTCGTCGAACGACAGCGGAGCGGGGACTCGTCAGAGCCGGCATTGTCCTCTGCCTCGTCCTCGGTCTCGCCAAACAGCACCTCGCCCGCTTCATCGCCCTCTTTGCTAGCCTCTTTGTAGGCGGCCGCAGCTTCCGCCACCCACATGCGGTACCGCCAGCGCTCAAGGCGGCCCTTGCGGGCGGAGCGGTACAAGTCAAGCAGCGCCTCCTGCTCTGCCCGCTCCGCGGTGATCTACTCCTCTGCCTGCAGGTGCTCCTGGAGGAGATGGTGGTTGTAGGCGGCGTCGGCCTGCGCCTCCCGGAACTGCTCCTCACGCATCTGCCTCACCCTGTCCATATATTGGGAACGGGCCTCGCCAATGGTCATGGTGCAATGCACCGGCGAGGATGGCGCAGAGGAGGGGGTTGGCGCCGGATCGTCGACTACCATGTTCTCCATTGGGACGTCGTCGTCCTCCGGCTGCCTGCCGGCCAGCCGGTCGGCAACAATGGCTGCTATCTCCTTGTGGTCCGTCATCCGCCCGTCCCGAAGAGCGCTGGAGCACGAGGAAGCCATGGTGGGCAGTAGTGGTGTGGACAGGAGAAAGGCAACGAATGCGGATGACTGCGGCTATGGCCGGCGCAGCAGTTTATATAGCAATGGTGGGCGGGCGGAGGGACAGACGTGTGACGCTGGAGTAGCCGCCCCGGCAACCGCGTATCATTAATGTGTGCGGCAGATGGACGGATGGACGACACTTGTGTCGTTTGAAGGCAGAGCAATCGCCTGCACCGGGAAGCGGGGCGGCCGACGCTGACTGTTTCGGGCGGAAAGTGCGCGCGGGCAAGGAGATCACTTTACTTGGATAGGATGACAATGGGGACCCACCAGGTCCATAGCCTCACATACGCAAGTGCCTCCTTATTATATATATAACTATAATTTATTTTGCTTCCTCATGGTTTCCTGACATCACGGTCCCACACCATTGTCTACCTATGTACTCCCTCCTTTCCGGTTCCAAGGTGCATTAAATCATTGCATGCAAGTATTAAGAGAAAATTGACCAATGCATGTACTTTATGCATGCATGCATTGCAATTAATGCATTGATAAACATAATTTTTTGAGGATAACAAGAGCATTAATTAGGTGCTTTTGCAAAACTAGAAAAAGTATTCCACCACTCGCCATCTACCTTGATTGGTGAGATTTTTTAATTGAGCATTATAAACCGGAAAGGAGGGAGTAGTCAATAAACAAGAGAATTGCACAAGAAGCGGGCGACAGCTGGGACCAAGCAGCTCGAGCAGTATCTGTGTTTTTGAGGTGTGAGCACTGCAGAGTTTTTTGATGTTTACCCCAGATATTATTTTTTTCTCCTCTGAACAACAACAAAACATCACTGCAGGTATTAACTGGGCGGGTTGTGGCCCGTCTAGCCCAGGCTAGATATCCAGCCCAGATATTAATTTTTTTCAAGCTGAAAATGGCTAGCCCAGCTATACTTTTTTTAGGAATACCTAGACAAGGTCAAGTTGTTATTCTCCGCCCCGCTGGGCTGCAAATCTTTCCTAGGAGGGATGCATTAGGCTTAACAAGAAAATGGGCTTTAAGAAATAATAAATGGGATGTAATTATAAAAACTGGGTAGTAACTATAAAAAATGCACCAAACAGTGATTACTTTATAAAATATTATTTTTGGAATATTGAAAATTTTAATTTCATTAATTGTTGCGAGCGGAATGTTTCGTTGGATTTTTATGCAATATAAATTTATATTGAAATTGTATTTAATCTGACTAAAATTTCGGGATAAAAATATTCGGATCCCATCAAAATGTGGGAAATTTTATTGAATTCTGTTTTGAACGGTTGGTAGAAATGGGCTGTACTTTTAACAAACTATAAATGGGATGTAGTAAATTCCATTAGAATTCAAAAATGGGCTACACATTCTTACAAATCTCAAATGGGCTATAAGTTCTCTGCCACACACTTCTGGCCTTACTAAGTTGACATGTCCCCTAAAAAAACAGAGTTGACGGGTATGCAAGGCTTTGTCAACTTATAGTCAACACACGGTTCTACTAGCAGTGGCCGTTGGATGTCCATCCAATGGATACCGTGCTTCTTCTTCAATCTCGGATATTCTAGCTTCACCCGCCCAAAAAATGATTCATCCCCCTGACATCTGGGACGCACCGTTTCGGAAGCTGACCTGTGGGCCTACTAAGTTGATGTACCAAGGGCTTTTTCAACTTAGTCAATATAAACGATTCTAGCTGCAGTGACCGTACGATGTCCATCCAACGACCATCGTGCTTCTTCAACCTCTGGTCTTCTTGCTCCAGCCGCCCAAAGCAGCACCGGTCGTGTCGCCTGCTCCTGCCTCCCGTGGCCGGCTGTGCTGCCGCTGAGGCCTCACCGCCCCCTACTACTCCCACCGCTGGCCAGGCCATCCCTCCACTCACCCACTGACCCACACCCCCTGTTATTCTGCAGCGGCGGCAGCGCAGCCGAACCAGTGAATCCTCGTACTCCTCTTCGCGTGTGCATCCACTGCCGCATCTTCCCCGGCTCCACGTCGTCCCCTTCCTAGGCCTCGCCGTCGTCCACCGCCGTGGTGCTCTCGGCGCGGTGTGGTCAACGTGGTCAAGGAACGACTTCCATCGGACGTGGACTGTACGTGGAGAGGCTGACAGCTGGGTCCACGGCAGCCGCAAGGAAGTGCCTCCTTATTATGCGCAAAATAATTATTCCTCCACCTGACAGCCGGGACCCACCGGACAGGCCACCATATTTCGCAAAAAAAATGATTCGCCCCCTGACTGTTGGGACCCACGAGCTACATCTTCGCACGCAAGGAAGTGCGTCCGAAAAAAAAACGATTCGCCCCCCTGACTGCTGGGACCCACCAGCTACATCTTCGCAT
>NC_041387.1:444871018-444871869 GCF_002162155.2 Triticum dicoccoides | reverse complement strand
CGCACGCAAGGAAGTGCGTCCGGGCAAAAAAAAACGATTCGCCCCCCTGACTGCTGGGACCCAGCAGCTACACCTTCGCATGCAAGGAAGTGCGTCCGGGCAAAAAAAATGATTCGCCCCCCTGAGTGTTGGGACCCAGCAGCTACACCTTCGCACGCAAGGAAGTGCATCTGAGCAAAAAAAACGATTCGCCCCCCTGACTGCTGGGACCCACCAGCTACATCTTCGCAGGCAAGGAAGTGCGTGACAGTCGGGACCCACCTGGTCGAAGCGTACGTAGCGTTGTCATCCTGGTCGCGAACGTGTACGTACATACTGGTCGATGTAGAGGCGCGCACATGTCGTAGTAGAGGCGCGCACGTGTCGTAGTAGAGGCGCGCACGTAGCATGTACACGTCGTACAACGGCCAGGGTGCAAGAAGGAAAATACGGCCATGTATGTGTACATACGGGCGGGGTCTCGAATGCCTAGTCGTGCATACGTACGGCAAGGGCTCGTGTTCATGGGGAGGCAACGGAATGTGTCGTCTTCATGGGGAGGCAACGGAATGCGTCGTGTTCATGGGGAGGCAACGGAATGCGTCGTGTTCATGGGGAGGCAACGGAATGCGTCGTGTTCATCGGGAGGCAACGGAACGCGTGGGAGCCAACCGGCTTGGACGGAACATGCAATGGAAACGAGGCCTGGCGTACCGTAGAACGGAGGAAACGGACCTCCTACGGTCGAAACGGGGGTCCTGTTGATCGGGAGGGGTGTGGCGTGCCGCAAAACGGACGAAACGGACCTCCTACGGTCGAAACGGGGGTCCTGTTGATCGGGAGGGGTGTGGCGTACCGCAAAACGGACGAAA
>NC_041387.1:444763890-444870774 GCF_002162155.2 Triticum dicoccoides | reverse complement strand
AAACAGGACTCCACGGGACACTGTTCATCTCCACCGTCGACCTCCTCCAGCCTCCACGGGCTACCGTCGACCTCCTCCAGCCTCCATGGGCTCCTGTTCATCCAGCCTCCACCGCGCGCTACTCCACCGGCTACTGTTCAACCACCCCTCCACGGGAACCCCTCCACCGTCTACTGTTCATCCAGCCCTCCACACCACGGGGTCCTGTTCAACCACCCCTCCACGGCCACCCCTCCACCGTCTACTGTTCATCCAGCCCTCCACACCACGGGTTCCTGTTCTCCAGAGGCAACGCCACCGCTCACTGTTCATCCAAACCCCCCGCAACACTCACTGTTCATCCAATCGATCGGCTTCAGTTAGCAACAGTAGCAAAGGAATCGCTCCATCGGGTTCAGTTAACA
This sequence comes from Triticum dicoccoides, assembly GCF_002162155.2. Classification (NCBI taxonomy): domain Eukaryota; kingdom Viridiplantae; phylum Streptophyta; class Magnoliopsida; order Poales; family Poaceae; genus Triticum; species Triticum dicoccoides. The sequence continues at coordinate 444,870,370 of NC_041387.1, read as the reverse complement.
GCCATCGATCGATCGCTCGGGTTCAGTAACGCGTAGCCTGCAGTGCAATTGCTCGGGTTCAGTTAGAGCCCAACGCCTCGCTCGGCTTCTGTTAGAGCCAACGCCTCGCACACACGCGCGTATGTACGAGAGAAACGCGCATCGCTCCGCCCCCGACCTCCCACAATAACCGATAACTCCCCGAAATTTTCCTCCCCCTTGCTTCTACCATGGTTTTTCCCGTCATGGACGGCCCAAAGAATGTCATGCACCTGCTTCTCCGGCCCGCCCAGGACGAAAAGCCCATTTTCTGTCATGATTTTTTGTCATAGAAGTAGGAGCCCACCACATCTATGATGATACCGGGTTTTGTCACAATTATCGTCATAGAAGTGTCATATGTATGATAGAAAAAAATTCGTTCAGCCCAAAATGTCACGGATGTGTCTTTTTTTTGTAGTGTCAATTGTTTTGGATTGAAATTTTCCTAACCATTCTCTTTTGTTGAGGATGAAACATTTGCACCCAAATACACGAAAGTACTTGACATTTGGCTTGTTCCCAGTTAGGAGTTCATATGGAGTCATTTCCAATATAGTATGGAGGAAGAGCCAGTTTGATGCATGGCATGCAGTGTTGACAGCTTCGGCCCAAAAACTATGTGGTGACTTGTATTCATCCAACATGGACCTTGCCATTTCTACAAGTGTACGGTTCTTCCTTTCCGCTACACCATTTTGCTGAGGAGTGTCTGGAGCTGAATATTGATGCTCAATCCTTTCATCACTAAGGAATTCTTCCAAGGTATAATTTTTGAACTCAGATCCATTGTCACTTCTTATTGCCAAGATTTCTTTGTCAAACTTGCGTTGTGCTTGCTTGGCAAAATCAATGAAGGTGATCTTCGTCTCGTCCTTGGACTTGAGGAAAAACACCCATGTATATCTTGAGTAATCATCAACAATGACAAGTCCATACTTTTTCCCACCAAGACTATCCCATGAAGGAGGCCCAAAAAGATCCACATGAAGGAGCTCCAGGGGCCTTGAAGTAGACACAATGTTCTTGGGAGGGTGCTTTGATTGATGTTGCTTCCCAGCTATGCATGCACTACAGACACAGTCTTTCTCAAAAGAGACATTTGTTAGTCCAAGGATGTGATTCCCCTTTAAGAGATCTTGAAGATTTCTCATGCCGACATGGGCTAGCCGGCGATGCCATAGCCACCCCTTGTCGGCCTTGGCCATTAGACAAGTTGCATGGAATGTGCTCTCTTTCAAGAAATCAACCGTGTAAAGGTTGCCATCCAACTCTCCAACAAAGGCCACTTCGAGAGTATCTCTCTTAAAGACGTTCACATCCATTAGTCCAAAGAGTGTATCATAACCAACAGAAGCCAATTGGTGAACAGAAAGCAAATGGTATTTAAGGGATTGGACAAGCATGACATTTGCAAGAGACATGTCATTTGTGATAGCCACCTTGCCCAACCCGAGTACCTGTCCTTTTGAACCTCCACCAAACATAATGCTCATGAATGGTTGAATAGCTTCCATGAAACATAGAGCAATTTGCTATCTCCGGTCATATGATTGGTACATCCACTATCAATCACCCATTTTACTCCACTGGAGAAGGCAACCTACACACAATTATGACTTGGTTAGAGGCACCCATTTTGCAATGGGACCTCTCAGGTTAGTCACAAGGGTCTTAGGGACCCAAATAGCATAGAATCCGAATGCATTTCGAGGACCAACAAATTTTGCATAAACTTCTCCATCCTTAGTCTTACGAAGTACATAGGATGGAGGCATGAACTCTTTTGACTTGTTGAGAGTGGGCACGCCCCTTGTGGCCTTCCCACTAACAACCTTACCTTTCTCCTTGTGCCCTTGTCGTACAAATGTTTCTTTAAGAGGGGTTGTGCACTTTTGAGAGGACGTCTTCTTCTTGCTTGTGCTTGGGTCAAACCCTAGTCCCTCTTTGGCAAACACCTCATGGTGTTGGCTCAATACCCCATTAAGGTTCTTTTGCCCTTGAACAGATGTCATGAGACCTTTCTTGATTTGAGCCTTAAGGAAGCGATTTTCCTCAAGAATAGATGCTAGATCACCACTAGAGTTAGTAGTACAAGCATCAACATTAATAATAGGAGAAGAGTAAGCCTTGGCTAGGGTTTCAAGATAAGTAAGTTTGAGCGTCTCAAAAATCTTTGTAAGAAGGGTGAGCTCTTCTTCCTTAGTCTTGAGGGACACAGATAGAAGCTCACAATCCTTAGAGAGAGAAGCATGAGACTTCAAAAGCTTACTTTTATCATTCATCAACTCTTCGCAAGAGTCAATAGCCTTTTTCAAGGAGGCAAGATCTTTAGCATGAACATCAATGTTTGCACCAATTTTTAAGCATAGTTCATCATTTCGTGCTTCCTCATATTGGACTTTCTGCTCAAGGATTTCACATTTTTCCTTTTCCTCGGCGACGAGGGTTTCGAGTTCCTTAATGGTGATGGTGCGCTTACTCACCATCTCCATAAGCATACGAAACATAGTGAGCTTCTTTCCTTTGAGGGAGCACATGAACTTATTAAGTTTAGCAAGCATAGGATCATCTAGATCATCATCATCATAGCTATCCTCCGCATCAATATACTCATCACTAGGAGTTGAGGGAGTGAAAAGGGGAGGATTGATCATGGGGTTACCTTGACCTTGTCAGGAGAGCTTTGGTCCTCTCCATATTCTACCACAGCCTTTGCCATTAGGCACTTGTGAGTGCTGCCCTTGTAGTCTTTAATGTAGTTGTAGGTGACCACATCACCACTATTGTTCACTAACCTCAGAGTGTTTTGAGAGTCTTGAGCAACTCCGGCAACACCACTAACATCATCTGGATCTGATTCTTCTTGAGCAACCATTGCTTTCCCATCTCTCTTCTTGAGCTTGGAGTTCAAAGGATTTGGCAACTTCTTCTTGGGAAAGGTCTTGGGAAACCTTGGTTTATCCTCTCTCTTCTCATAAGGGCACTCGTTGGAGAAGTGGTTGGTTTCTTCACAGTTGTAGCATTTTCTTACTTTCTTCTGTTGAAATCTTCCCTTAAATTTTCCCGCGCTAAACTTCTTGACAAAGAGAGCCATGTCTTCATATGAAGGGCCCTCATTAGATTCAATCTCATCACCATTTTCATCATCATCTTCTTCTTCTTCCTCTTCACTTTCCTCATCTTCACATACATGCTTGGCCTTCAATGCAAGATTGATCTTTAATGATAGGGTACCATGCATGGCAAGATGTTTTGTGGCATTAGCCTTTGACTCTTCAAATAGTTGGAAGGTGGATATGATGTCATCTGTAGTCATTTCCTTGAAGGTATGGTGTTGTCTTATGTCCCACACCATTTGATGGTGATATGGGGCAAGAGCATGAAGCAACTTATCCACAAGGAATCACTTAGTCATGTTGAATCCATCTTGTGTCTTGTCACACTCACACGACTCAATGTCAGCAGTGAGAGTCATGAGACGCTCAAGAGTTTGATTGGGGGTTTCACCTTTCTCCATACAAAAGTTTTGCAATTGCCCCTTGGCAATTTCATATTGAGCACTCCGGAGGGCAGAGGTGCCAATCTTGGATCTTATAATACTTTCCCATAGTTCCTTGGCACTTGTGATGTGTATGAATGGTCTCCTTTGCTTTTCATCCATACCTCTCCTTATACACATGATTGCAGTGTCATTGAGATTCTTGTCATAAATTTCTCTTGGTGTAGGGTTCTTTGGATCAACCACATGATAACCACACTCCATGATCTCCAGCATCTCATTGTTTCCATGTCGAAGATGATCCCGCATAGCAACTCTCCACACGGCAAAATCGGCAGTGGCACTAAGTAAAGGAGGTTTTCCTTGAGGATTATATCTTTGTTTCTCAACCTAAGGTCTTGCGTAAAGCCAAGGAACACTGGAGTGTTCATTGCTAGGAGGTTGTTGACCAAGTGATGGAGCAGGCACGGTTGGCCTTGAAGCCACACCACCCGAGAGTGGTGCAAGCACCGTGGACAACGTGGCTAATCTCATTTGGACCAAGGCCTCAAGAGAAGCCTCGTGCTCCTCTTTTTGCTTAGCAAGGGCCCGTTCCAGATCCTCAGATGTAAAGGACTTGACTTCAGAAGAAGCTTTGCCTTTATCCTTTGGATCTGCAACCAGGGGAGTCCCATCCGGGTTCATCTCACTCTAGGGAGGTTAAGCCACAAGAATAGAGCACGAGGCTCTGATACCAATTGAAAGGATCGATATGGACCTAGAGGGGGGGTGAATAGGTACAATTACAAATTTTAATTATTACTAAGCAGTTTTAGGCAATAATGCAGAATATGAGAGTGAGCCTAACAATTGCGAAAGTAGTACTAAGTGCTAAGCAAGTAACACGTGTATGAAAGGAAACAAGCACAATATGAGATAAGTAAGAGCTAATAGACAAGTAACCACAAGTAGAGAGTTAGGGTTAGGAATAACCGCAACTCCGGGAGACGAGGATGTATGCCGATGTTCACTTCCTTGGAGGGAAGCTACGTCACCGTTAGAGAGGTGGATGTTACCACGAAGGCATACCAACGCCATGAAGGCTCACCCTATTCTCCCTTTGAGACAACACCACGAAGGCATTTCTCAACCACTAGTGGTAGACTTTGGGGTGGTCTCCAAACCCTCACAAACTTTTCTGGGGGTAATCACAAAGGTCGATTCCTCTCTGAAAGACTCCTACCGCCTAGGAGTCTCCAACCTCCAAGAGTAACAAGAACAATGGGTAAAAGCTCAAGACTTGCTCAAATCACGAATTCCTTTGGTGCAAAGAAGGAGAGGGAGTGGATCTATCACTTGATTGGACAACTTCTCTCAAATGCCCTCAAATCCCTTGGGGATCTAAGATTTGGTGTGGAGGAGTGAGAGAGAGAGAGAGAGTAAAAAGTGTTCTAGGGTTTGTTCAAAGTGAGTGGTCAGCTCTCTCCCGTGGGGAAGAAGGGCTATATATAGTGTGAGCACAAATGTGGCCGTTATAGCATAAGTGAATGGGCAGGTCGGACATCTGGGCAGGGTGGCCGGACATCCTGGCTGGCGAGACACTAGAAGAACAGAGGAGAAACTAGGAGAAAAACAGAGAGACTGGACATCTGGAGCAAAGCCCGGACATCCGGTGACTCGGGAAGGCCCGGACATCCGGAGCAAAGCCCGGACATCCGGACAACACGTGCAAACCTACTGGAGTCGGGATGACAGGGAACCGGACATCCGAAGAAATTACCGGACATCCGGCGTGGCTGGGAGACCCGGACATCCGGGGTGCAGCCCGGACATCCGGCGTGAGCGTGCAAACTCACTGGTGTCTAAACCACCAGTGACCCGGACATCCGCCTGGCAGCCCAGACATCCGGCATGGGAGCAAACAGAACATGTGCACATAGTATTTTTGTGTGACCCTAAGTTTTTATTGAAGTAAGGAAATATTGTAACCTGAGCAAGTCTTTAACTTAAACCTACCGATCCCCTCTTAATAGTGCGGGATCCTATACTCAAGAAACCAAATATCAAATCATTTTTATGCTTCATCCTTGAGTAAAATCACTTGTATGCCCTTGATCCACACACTTCGATGAGCCCGGGACTAACACCTGAGATTTACTTAACAACCATTGTTAGTCCCCTACATGTATATAGGATGTCTTCTTGATGTGGATCCTTGATCCAACACCTAGCATCGAAGACTTTGAAATAGCTAACGTTTGGCTTCTTACCTGTGAGCAGTTCATAGGATGTCTTCTTGAAGAACTTATGAAGATAAACTCTGTTGACGATGTGGCATGCGGTATCAATGGCTTCATGCCAGAACTTTCCTGGAGTCTTGTACTCATCAAGCATCGTACGAGTCATCTCAATATGGTTCCTGTTCTTGCGCTCTACGACGCCATTCTGCTGAGGTGTGTATGGAGCAGAGAGCTTATGAGTGATGCCTAGTGTATCCAGATAAGTGTCGAGGGCTGTGTTCTTGAATTCTGTGCCATAGTCGCTACTGATGTGCTTGATCTTGATGCCATAGCTAGTCATGGCGCGATTGGCGAATCGTCTAAAGACATCCTACACTTTAGTCTTGTAGAGAATTATGTGCACCCAGGTGTATCTTGAATAATCATCAACAATAACAAAGCCATAAAGATGTGCAGCGGTAGTAAGGGTAGAGTAGTGAGTAGGGCCAAATAAGTCCATGTGTAGCATCTCGAAGGGGTGTGACGTAGTCATGATTGTCTTCGAGGGATGCTTGGCCCTAGTCATCTTCCCGGCTTCACAAGCACCACATAGATGAACCTTCTTAAACTTGACACCCTTGATCCCATGATATGCTTCTTCTTCATGAGAGTGTGCAAGTTCCTCATGCCCGCATGTCCTAGCCTTCGATGCCAAAGCTAACACTCTGAAGCTTTTGCTAGAAGACATATGACAAGGTGTGGTCCTGCGGAGAAATCTACCATATACAGATCACCTCTTCGATAACCTTCGAAGACTAGAGATTTGTCAGTTTCCATAAGCACAAGGCAACGATATTTTTCAAATATAACAATCATGTTCGGATCACAAAGCATAGAGACATACATTAAGTTGAATCCAAGGGATTCAACAAGCATCATTTATCCATGTGTTGATCCTTTGAGATTGCAACTCTATGTAGGCCCAATACCTTGCTTTTACCAGTGTCAGCAAACATGATGTGGCTTTTAGTGCATGGACGTAGGGTTGAATCCATGAGAGGACTTCGATCACCAGTCATGTGGATAGTGCATCCACTGTCCATTATCTACTCAGTAGCTTTCGGAGTCATACCCTACAGTGCAGTTAGCGGGATAGGCTTCACCAAGAGTATTGTGAAGCACAAACATATAACAAACAAGCATATTATCAAAGTTAATATTCTTGTTTGGTAAGATAGGATGCTCGTCGAGAAACCTTGGGACGAAATAAATGGTAAGACCATTTTGGCATTTTATCTTGCGTCCCACAAGATGTCTTAGGTCACCAGCATTGTCCTCAGAAGTTTGTGATTTCGGGCTGGAGACCTTTCCTTGCAAGAGAAGTTAATTCTTCTTAACCACCCACATCTTAAGGGGTGGCTTAGAAGCAATGAGTCTAAGTGCAGAATCTGAGAACTTTGGCTTGGGAGCCCTAGCAAATAGTTTTCTGGGAGGTGAATAATACTCATAAGAATATGCAGAAAAGTTCTTTGATCTGTGAATATAGCGGTTAGAAGAAACACACTCATATTCATGAGTCTGGTGATTGTTTCCCTGCAAAACATTGGCGTTAGGGTGACCTTGTGAGGTCCTCTGTCTATATGAAGCCTTTGGGACATGTAAAGCCTTTGATCTGGGGTTTGTCTTCTTCCTGGGTGGTGTCATGATGACATTCACGGGAAGTTTCTCAAGACAACTCTTGGGCACCCAGACCTTCTTAAAATGTGGCCCATTCCAACAGTTAGTACCAATAAACCTGGCAAACACTTCACCATTCTGATCCTTAAACAGCTTATAATTGGCGTCAAAGGATTCATCAATGATAATGGGGTTAGCACAAGTGAAGCCAGGTAAGGTGGGTGGGTCCACTGAAGGATCCTTTGCAGCTACCCATGTGGTTTTGGGGTACTGCTCAGGCTTCCAGTAAGAACCATCAATATTCATTTTCCTCTCGAAACCAACACCCTCTTTCCTAAGGTTTTGGTTCAGAATATGTTTCTTAAGGACATCACATAGTGTCTGATGCCCTTTGAGGCTTTTGTACATGCCGGTTTCAAGCAATGTCTTCGACCTAGCATTTTCATCAGCAATAGTAGTGGTATCCTCAGAAGAGGGGTTAGTTACCACATCAACAGTTGAAGATATTGCAACTTCAGAAGTAGTAGAACATTCAGCAACAGAGACAACCTTATCACGCTCAAGACTTTTTAAACATGGTGGTACAAAATCTTCCTGAGCGAAACTGATCTGTTGAGCGAGTAGTGAATTGTTCTCCTTTTGAAGATGTTCATGAGACACTCTCAGTTTCTCTAGATCTTGCTTCCTTTGAAGATAATCGTAGGAAAGCTTCTCATGAGTGGCTGAGAGGGTTTCATGACGACTTTCAAGTTCCTCGTACCTAACACGAAGATTTTTGATGTCTTCGATTAAGGACTAAGTTCGATTCATTTCCTCGTCCAACAAGTCATCGCTTTTGTCTAGCAACTTTTGAATATGTTCCATAGTAGTTTGTTGTTCAGTTGTAATTTTAACAAGAGTCTTATAGTTAGGTTTGGATTCACATTCAGAGTCATCTTCACTGTAGGTTTGAAAGTAAGCATCGCGTGAGTTTACCTTAGCACCTCGTGCCATGAAGCAGTAGGTCGGAGCAGAGTCGTCCTCATCATCGGCTTCAGCGTCGTCGGCGTGACCAATATCTTCAGTGTTGAAGATGGACTTGGCGATGAATGCCGAAGCTAGAGCAAGGCTTGCCACGCCAGAATCAGACTCCTCCTCAGGTTCCACCTCCGCCTCCTCAAAAGCAGACTCCTCCTCTGAATCCATATCCTTGCCAATGAATGCACGAGCCTTGACAAATGAGCTCTTCTTGTGGGACGAACACTTTGAAGAAGACTTTCTTCTTCTTCTTGTCAGAATCGTATTCCTTGCTCTTCTTCTTTTTCTTGGCTTCCTTGTCCCATTGAGGACATTCAGATATGTACTGGCCTGCCTTCTTGTACCTGTGGCATGTTCTCTTCTTGTGGTCACGAGATGAAGCCTCATCATTCTTGGAACTAGATCTTGAAGACTTTCCGAAGCGATTCTTCTTGGAGATTTTTTGGAACTTCTTCACGAGCATTTCTAGCTCTTTGCCAATGTCTTCAGGATCATCAGAACTGCAGTCAGATTCTTCTTCAAATGAGGAAACAACCTTTGCCTTCAAAGCACAGGATCGACCATAGTTGGGGCCATAGATATCTCTCTTCTCAGATAGCTGGAACTCATGTGTATTGAGCCTCTCAAGTATATCAGACGAATCAAGTTCTCTGAAGTCAGGACATTCTTGAATCATCAGTCAAATGAGTTGTCAAGTGATCTCAGTAGCTTCTTCACAATTTCATGCTTGGTGATCTTATTGTTGCCAAGTGCAAGAAGCTCATTTGTGATACCGGTGAGGCGGTCGAACATGAGCTGGGCATTCTCATTGTCATTTCTCTTGAAGCGGTTGAAGAGATTGCAAAGAACATCAATCCTTGAGTCTCTCTGGGTTGAGACGCCTTCGTTGATGTTGGACAGCCAGTCCCAGACTAGCTTCATGGTTTCCAGTGCACTCACATGCCCATATTATCCTTTGGTCAGATGACCACAGATGATGTTCTTGGCGGTTGAGTCCAGTTACGTAAACCTCTTGACATCAGCAGCGGTGACACCTTCACCGACCTTGGGAACGCATGTCTTGACGACATACCATAGGTCAATGTCAATGGCTTCAATATGCATGTGCATCTTATTCTTCCAGTAGGGGTAATTAGTGCCATCGAAGACGGGGCACGCAGCGGAGACCTTGATTATCCTAGCAGTCGACATAGCTAAAACTCTAGGAGGTTAAACCGAATCACACAGAACAAGGGAGCACCTTGCCTTGATACCAATTGAAAGTGCTAGTTATCGACTAGAGGAGGTGTGAATAGGCGTTTTTTATGAAAGTCTTCAATACATGAGGTCTTTGAAGACAAACAATCAAATTGAACCTATATGATACGCAGCGGAAGATAAATTACTCTAGACAGACCATAGTCAAGTAAGCAATATAGAGAAAGCACGGAGACAAATGGCAGCTAGGTAGAACAGATCGGAATGGAAGATAGTATGAAGCCAAATAGGTAATAGTCTTCGCACAGTGAAGTCAAACAGATCAGGCAAGCAAGCAATGACTTCACGAAGACAGACTGAAATGTAAAGGAGGTGGGGGATAGAACCAGTATCTTGGTGAAGACAATGATTTGGTAGACCAGTTCCAGTTGCTGTGACAACTGTACATCTAGTTAGGGAGGCTGAGATTGAACTCAGAAGACCATGTCTTCACCTTATTCCCCTTGAGCTAAGGACACCTAGTCCTCGCCCAATCACTCGGGTAAGTCTTCAAGGTAGACTTCCAAACCTTCACAGACTCCGTTCACCGGCGATCCACAATGACTCTTGGATCCTCAGAACGTGACGCCTAACCGTCTGGAGGATACACAGTCCTCAAGTGTAACAAGTCTTCACGTCACGCGAACAGAAAGACTTCAGTGATGCCTAACACTCTTTGGCTCTGGGTGTTTTGGGCTTTGTCCTCGCAAGGATCTCTCTCTCAAAGGCTTCAGAGGTGGGTTGCTCTCAAACGACAAAAGTCGTGCACTAACTCTAAGCAGCCAACAATTTATGGTGTAGGGGGTGGGCTATTTATAGCCAGGAGGCAACCCGACATGATATGTCTGAAATGACCCTGGGTCACTAAGGAACCGACATGTGTCCAACGATCGGATTTCAAACACATGCGGTAGCTTGGCTTGGGTTGCAAGCAAAGCTAACTCATCCAACTCTAGATAAGACTTGCTCTCATTGTCTTTGCTCGAAGACATAGGATTTTGGGTTGAGCATCATGTCAGTCTTCTGACTTTGTTCACTTGGACCCCACTTAAGAGTACGGTGGTTCCTATGACACAATAAAGAGGAAAAGGAAACCACAAAAGAAACCATGTCTTCGCACTCCATAGTCTTCAAGTGAATGTCTTCACACGTCATTATCTTCAACGTGAATGTCTTCATGAACCACCATTGTCTTCAATGTCTTCATACATTTTTAGGGGTCATCTCTGGTAGGAAAACCGAATCAGTGAGGGACATCTACCTATGTTATCCTGCAATTTTCAAAAACACATTCATCCCTCAACTACGTTTGTCATTAATACTCCAAAACCAACTAGGGGTGGCACTAGATGCACTTACACTTACACTACGTAGTGCAACTGGGCAGAGTGTCAACCTTTGTAAAGGTTGCCATGGGCCTCCTTTTATAGATGAAATGGGCTACCACAGTGGAAAATGGTAAATAAAGGAGGTGGATAGTGGCTATAGTACTATCATACCTAACTCTGATGGATTAGTACAAGAACTTTAAATGCTCCTTTAGGTGTCACACTGATGAGGAATGTCGGCAAGGTACTCCATCTCCACCTATACCGCTCGCCCAGCTACCTTATATTCCTTCGACACGCCTCTTGGATGGGCGTCAATAAAGTTTATCTTCGATGGCGTGCCGCCACATGTCCCGACAAGCTTCACCTAACCACCTACCTACTCGACACTTATCAACAAGTTCCTGACAGCTTCCACGGTGGAGCAATGGGAGGAAGCTCGTCGGTCCTGAGGTCGTTGGCCTGAAGCCTGCCGGCTCGTAGCTTCTCGGTAACTGGAGTCTTGATCTTCAGTACGTCTTCAGTACTTCTCTATGACCAACCTCGAGGTCTTCTTCATGGTTTTGATTACCAAGTCTTAAGTGTTTAGAAAGGTTGTCCTCCAGCAAGATCTTGCCATTGGGAAGGCTACAACTGTTTGTGTATAGTCGGGTTATGAACACCCATGTTCAATACACCGACACTTTCCAAGAGTTACAATTACTTGACCAACTTTCTCTACAAGTTAGAACTTGTATGACATTCATTCCCGAGCTGGACATTCCAGTCTTCTTTCTTTCTGCCTTTTCTCTTCTTATAGTTTCACTTCCAATATTTCTCCTACTCATAGAAGAAGTATCCAATTTTAAGAGTGGCATGAGCCCGAACCTCCCTTGGCATGTAAGTCTTATTACATCCTTGGGATTTGTTCTTTCTCTTTAAGTTCTAACCATCAACTCATGACTGGCATTCTTTCGGATCCTACATATTTCAGTCTTAAACATAGTTGAACGTTGCACTAGACCTTGCAAGCAAACACTTATTTTATATATCACATGTCTTTTAGTCTTTTTTTGTTTCTAAAAAGAATTTCTAGTTCCAAGAATATCACATGACTACCCGAAACATTTTGAAGTTCCAGTTTCTTGGAAGCAAGCAGACTTTGATAGGACTCTAGCCTTTTGGATCGAAGGACATGAGTCTTGTCATCCATAGCATTAGTAGGAGAGTACTGTAAGCATGCAATAGAAACAATCTTTCTCAGCACCCTAGAAGACGATCCTCTTAATACGTTCACCAATAGTAAATATCAACCAGATAAAATAGCTAATCAATTTCAATAGAAAAGGTGGAATCGTGAGCCATTACTCTACAAATATAATGCAAACTACACTTTAGACATTGTTCAAAATCCAGGTGCACTAGTATTTAAACAATTTTAATATAAAGTGCGCTCCCACTCAAATTAGTATCTCTCATAATTGAAAGTGGGTGATTCAAGATCTTGGTCTTATTCACAACCATACATGGACATCACTGATGACGTGAACTTCAACCGATATGCAAACTTGCTGATCATATCTCCATATGACGCTTGTTCATCTTTCGATGCTTTGTGCTCCGAGCTCAGAATGGTTCTGTCAGAACTTCAAGATAATCGAGTGTTTCCGCTGTGAAGTCTAACCTTCACCCATCTTACACATCACCATCCGTTTTTACTCATGTGGACATGTCGTACTTCAAAAAGCTACATGCTATAAACGGTTGCTATACTGGGAAGAGCACTAAAAACTTGATATTTTTTGTGAAAGATCACCCTAATAAAAATGACTACTCCACAATCAAAAGGGTGCAATAAAAAAGTAGTAAACATCTCAGGCAATTCATAATAGCATGATACAGTATAGCCCTTGGCATCAGGGACGTCTTCATGCATGATCCTCCAAGGTCTCCATGAAAGTACTTTGAGATGATGTCGTAGCCACCACCATGATCTCCTGCGCATGGTGAGTTGCTCCCAAATCCTCCGTAGCATGTCTATCACTCCCCTTGATAAAAATAAATAATGAGATTTGACATGAAGGTTATTTAATTGGCAGTTCTGTGGCTCCAGCCATCATGTTGTACTATGATGCGTAGGTCACTTAACGTTACAACATATAACCATATCATACATAAACTTATTATCATGATGAAGGGTATACCACATCACATGCATCCTGCAAACCCAAGTTAGACGTCCACTAATCGGTTTGGCAAATTTTAATTATGTGGATCCTAGGGTTTCTGGATAACTCTAGCTACCTACGTCCACCATTAAGGCAATAATTCTTTTTGCTAGACTAACTTTTGGGGTGTGTGAGGGAAGAGACTTAATTAAAAATCTATAGCCCCACACTAAACTTCGTCACTGCGTGACCCCCCTAGAAGATCAAACATCTCAATTGCCCTCTCGTGTATGCGATAGTTCACTATGCTTGACTATGATGAAGCCCAAAGAACTGTTAGCAAATCGTCGACAGCCAGAGTTGATCGATTATCCGAACTTTGTGCAAAGCTACATCATGTCATCAATGAACTGAACCGAAGCAACACTCGAGGGAAGCAAAGCAATAACATCAAACCCTCACATCAACATGTGATCTAGATCGAAACCTGCATCTACTCATAGAAACGGTGTGATACCACTATTGGAAAACGTAGTAGAAAACAAGAATATTTTCCCTACGATCAACCAGGAACACTATGAAGATGTGGTTTGGATTGGATCATTACCAACTCCTAGTTGCAAGGGAAAAAGAGTCAGTGTAGATCATACTTTAAGTCCCTTGAACCATCAATGAACAATCCCTCAAACTATCGACGAACGATCACTCGAACAGAACACTGAATTACGGCCTCTCCACAGTTTACAAGCGTACAATCTTCATGATTTGGCGGCGCTTTGCCATCCAGAACTAATCACTACCAAGAGTTAGAGGGAGGATATTAGAACCACATTGGGTTTCTAAGTATAAGGACTAGAGAGGATTAGAACTAGCTCTAATTGGATCAACTAGAACTAGAACTAGAGAACTAGAGGAGGCTCTAAAAGTTGTATCACCAAGGGCCGAAATCCTCAAGTATGTATAGGTTGGAGGAGAGGGGAGGGGTTCCACAATGGGGGAAGGAAATCTCCCCCCCCTCCCCCTTGTGTCGGCCAAGGAGGGGGAAACCCACTCCAATTCGGCCTCCCCCTTCCTTCTCCTTGAAGAAAAGGGGGTGCCTCCCCTATCGGGCCCAAGTGGCTCAATATCCTTTCCAACACTTAGCCTTTTAAGGCCTGATGATACTTAATTATATATAAAGCCCCCTAACTATTATTACAGCCTTTTATTATTAATTTAACATCTCCAAAAATATTTTACACCTATATATTATTTATCGGTATTTCTCGGTAAACTCCAAAATACTTCTGGTGACCCCAAAACTCTTCCGCTTCCCTCTCAGAACTATTTCAATATCAATGAAACTATTTTATAAATATTTCCTCATAACTCTTGTCCTACTATCACTCAACAAATCGTGATTACCTTAAGCTTGTGACCATGTAGGTATGGTAAAACATAGACAAGTACATAACCCCTTTTGTCCAGTGATCTATAGTGATCTATAGTGGAATCGTGGACATCCATGTCGATGCATGTGAGTACACGAATGACATTCGAGTGAACCTTTGGTTATCATGTGCTATTCATTTGCTTCAAGATATTGTAAGAAACCCGAGGTGTGATGTGTCGGTATCCTCATGAGTCATTCTCATGCTCACTATACCGGTCTCCTCATTACCGATTTTGTTCTTCTTTCTTGTTCACATGTTCCGCCATCCCCGTTAAATAGTCACATGTGTCTGGCCACACAATTATGGATGCCGCCCTAAGAATATCTCTCCATCGCCCGAGGAGAAAATCCCACTCTTGAGCTATCTAGTCCCTTGTCATACATCCCCATGAACCTGTAAGTTGTCGTTATGATCACCGTGTTACAAATGACATTTGAGAAACCCCAAAGTCCATCGTACGGTAAGAAGTGACTACGATACTCTTGATACGTCTCCAACGTATCTATAATTTGAAGTATTCATGCCATGTTTACAACAATTTTATATGATTTTGGTATGATTTGATTAGAACTAACCCGGACTGACGCTGTTTTCAGTAGAACTAGTGTGGTGTCGTTTTTTGTGCAGAAATAAAACTTCTCGGAATGGCTGAAAATTTACGGTGATTTTTTATGGACCAAAAGAGACCCCCAAAGCACAAGAGTTGGGCTAGAAGAGTCCCGAGGCAACGACAAGGGTGGAGGGCGGCCCCCCTAAGGCGCGCCCCCTGCCTTGTCGCTGCCTCGTGGACTCCCTTGACGTGAGACCGACGCCAAAAATTCCTATAAATACAAAAAAACCCCAAAAATAAACCTAGATCGAGAGTTCCGCCGCCGCAAGCCTTTGTAGCCATGAAAAATCAATCGGGAGCCCGTTTCGGCACCCTGCCGGAGGGGGAAACCATCACCGGAGGCCATCTTCATCATCCCAGTGGTCTCCATGATGAGGAGGGAGTAGTTCACCCTCGGGGTTGAGGGTATGTATTAGTAGCTATGTGTTCGATCTCTCTCTCTCTCTCTCTCTCTCGTGTTCTTTATTTGGCACGATCTTGATGTACCGCGAGCTTTGTTACTATAGTTGGATCATATGGTGTTTCTTCCCCTCTATCTTCTTGTGATGAATTGAGTTTTACCTTTGAGGTTTCACTATTATCGGATTGAATTTATGGATTGGAGAACACTTGATGTATGTCTTGCATGGGATACCCGTGGTGACAATGGGGTGTTCTATTGATTCCCTTGATGTATGTTTTGGCACTCAACTCGTCGATTCCCGAGGTGACATTGGGGTAATCTATGCATAGGGGTTGATGCACGTTTTCACCCTTGTTTCTCCAGTAGAAATCTTGGGGCACTCTTTGAAGTTCTTTGTGTTGGATTGAATATTATGAATCTGAAGTTGTTTGATGCATATCGTATAATTGACCCACGGATACTTGTGGTGACTTTAGAGTATCTAGGTGACATTAGGGTTTGATTGGTGTGTGTCATATGGTGTTATTTTACTACGAACTTTGGGGTTGTTTGTGACACTTATAGGAATAGCTCAATGGATTGATCGGAAAGAATAACTTTGAGGTTGTTTCGTACCCTACAAGCAATTTCATCTTATGTTCTCCGCGATAGGAACTTTGGAGTGACTCTTTGTCGCACGTTGAGGGATTGCCATATGATTTAATTATGTTATGATTGTTGAGAGAACTTGCACTGGTGAAAATATGAACCTAGGCCTGGTTTCCAAGCATTGCAATACCGTTTTTGCTCACTTTTGTTACTTGCTACCTTGCTGTTTTTATATTTTCAGATTCTAAAAATATATTTCTACCATCCATATTACACTTGTATCACCATCTCTTCGCCGAACTAGTGCACCTATACAATTTACCATTGTATTGGGTGTGTTGGGAACACAAGAGGTTGTTTGAGAGAGACAATCTTCATCCTATGCCTCCCACGGATTGATAAACCGTAGGTCATCCACTTGAGAGAAATTTTCTACTGTCCTGCAGAACTCTGCGCTTGGAGGACCAACACGAGTCTACAAAAAGAAGGTTGCATTGTAGACATCAACTCTCATGGTCTAAGGAACTAAAGCATATGTTAACTCTCTGTGTTATAACAATTGACTTGCGACGATAGCATCTCAAAGTATAACAATCAAGTTTGGGTCAATTCAACATGATCATTCTTCTAACATCATATTCTCAGTGTTGTTTTGAGCCTATCGTTACACTTAATGATATCTCAAGATCCGGAAAACATGATCAGAAACAACACTTGAGCTAGTCTTATAGGCGAGACTTTGAATTAGATTTTACCATTTATTGTTCCACGCGTGCATATGAGTTTTCCACTGTGTCGCATACTCCAGAATCATAGCAGTTATAGTGTAGAATATAAACTCCTAATTATAAACACAGAAATAGAACAATATAATAGGCATATTTCCAACAATAATTGTATCCCTCGATGCTATAGTATGAGTCAATAAATACACCCTTTGCCGAAAGATTAGAAGCCCTGCCTACGAGTATGTAAAAATACATGTCATTTGAATTGCATGGCAATCTGCTCCATATCTTTTATGGACCACGAAAGTACTCGGTATGCCATTGTGGCTTGTAACCATGCATCAAAAATTTGGAGTATGATGCATTCAGAATGGCCATTACCGTGACAGAAAGATATCATGGATATAGGTGATACATCTCAAACATATCTATTATTTATGAAGTATTCATGCTATATTTACATCAATTATATATGTTTTTGGTGCATTATTTTATATTATTTTTATGACTAACATATTAATCCAGTGCCTAGTGTGAGTTGCTATTTTTTTGCTTGTTTTTGGTTTTATAGAAAATCAATATCTGCGAAGGTCCAAACACGGTGAAACTTTTTGACAATTTTTTACTGGAACATAAGACACCATAGAAGCTTTGAGAGGTGACCAGAAGACCCATGAGTCTCTCATAAGCAAGGGGCGACCTCCCTGCGGGCTAGGGCCCACCATGGGGGATTGTGTGCCCCCTATCGCTCCATTTTCCTTCATTACTAGCCTACAAACTCACATATATTCCAAAATCCTCGAAGCGAGACCCGAAACAAATTTTTCGCTGCCGCAAGTTCCTATTTTGCGACGATCCAATTTGGAGGCCTTCTCCGGCACTCTGCCAGAGGGGGAAACCATCCACGGAGGCCTCTTCATCATCCTTGTTGTCTCCACGATGACGTGTGAGTAGTTCATCCTTGAGGCTGAGGGTTTTGTACCAGTAGCTATGTGTTTGATCTATCTTCCTCCATTGTTTTGATGGATTCCGATCTTGATTGTATCATGAGATTGACTAATAAAGTTGGTCTTATGATTTTGATCTCCCTCTATCCTTTTCGTGGTGAATTGAGTATTGCACTTTGAAGTTTCTTTATATTGGATTGAATACTTTGGATCTGAGATTGCATGATGCATGTATAGTCTTAACTTACGGATACATGTGGTGACATTGGGGTAATCTAGGCATCAACGTTGAACGATATGTATCATAAGGTGTTGTCGTAGTATGATCTCTAGGGCTAGCTGTGACACTTTGGGGTGGTTCAAAAGATTGACTGGAAAGAGAACTTTGAGGTGATTTTGCTTCCTACATGATTTCATCCTACTTTCTCTGATAGAATAGAAACTTTGGAGTGATTCTTTGCTGCACTTTGATGATACCATGTGGTTCAATTATGTTAATGATGTTGAGAGATTGCAGTAGTGAAAGTATGAACCCTAGGCCTTCTTCTCAAGCATTGAGACACCATTTTCACACACATGTGTTACTTTATACCTTGCTATTTTTTTCTAGATCAAAAGAAGCTATTTCTACCCTCCATATTACACATCTATCATCATCTCTTCGCTGAACTAGTGCACCTATACAACTGACAATTGTATTGGGTGTGCTGGGGACAGAAGAGAGTTGGAAATATGCCCTAGAGGCAATAATAAATTTGTTATTATCATATTTCCTTGTTCATGATAAGTGTTTATTCTCTATGCTATAATTGTATTAACCGGAAACTCAAATACATGCGTGGATACATAAACAAATACTATGTCCCTAGTAAGCGTCTATTAGACTAGCTCGTTGATTAAAGATGGTTAAGGTTTCCTAACCATGGACGTGAGTTATCCTTTAAAAACGAGGTCATATCACCAGGAGAGAAAAAAAATGGATCTTGGGTTTACTCCTTCTCTCGTAGGATTATTTTTTTGTTTTCCAATAAACGAATCCCATCAAAGAGACTCTTTGTATATTGATTGCAGGGTTGATTGAGAGAGAACCACCTTCATCCTACACGTCAAGCAGATTAATAAACCTTAGGTCATCCACTTGATGGAAATTTGCTATTGTCCTACAAAACTCTGCGCTTGGAGGCTCAACAAAGTCTACAAGAATAAAGTTGTGTAGTAGACATCAATAGGCAAGGAATGGTTGTTGCAGTTGTTGTCCAACAAGTAAAAAGAAGTTCTCATTTGAAGAATACGGAGCTTAGCGTAATGATCTTGTGCACAACAATTTTGTCCCACTGGCGGAGTATCTCCCCATTTCTTGTGCAACTACTATACATCCTTACCCGGCACAAAAAAAGCTACTCAAACTTAGTTCAAAACTGTGACAATTATTATGCATCAGAGAAAGTACTATACATCCTTAGAGCAAATACAGTCAGGAGCCTCAACCCCCCTCCTCCCAAATGCCCGGGCGGACGCCCTGGTCACTGGACGGTAAAAAAAGACCTAGACGGGCGCCTGAAATGGGCCTCAAACACCAGGGCGGACCGACACCCCTCATATCTAGCCCAAAAATAGGGCGGATAAGGGGGAGGCCCGGGCGCGACCGGACGCGCCTGCCACGTCAGACCTGACACCTCGCCCCTACCACAAATTGCACCAAATCCACCCCCTCGACCTATCGATTCCATTTGCTATCTCCTCTCTCCTTCCTCCTCTGCTCCAGATGTCTTGTAGCTTCGCCTCCACCCTTGCTCTGACGCCGTTCTGAGCCTCAGTGCCGCCAGCACCAGCACGTCAGTCCTCTCTACCACGCTCGCCGCCACAGACATCGTCGCCAGCTTGGACGCCAACGCGGCACATCCAGCATCTTTTTGGATGCCCCTTGCGCTCTATGTGTTTGACACATTGTCCAACCCGATTTTTTGTGATTTATTCGCAGGGAAAAGGATGGATTCTGATGCTTCGAAGAATGAGGAATATGGACCAATGGAGCTTGATAAAATGATTGAAGACGAGTTATCCGATTTGCCGGATTCGGGTGAAGAAGTGGACATGATCATGCTCATGAGCATGCAAAGGAAATGGACCGGTAGGTGGAGCATCTTCTCAACTTCAAGGGCTCAATCTAAGGGAGAATAGTGAACAATCGAGTTAGGGTTCTTTGGAGCACCACTACTATACAAGCACTACTTTGCTTTGGACCCAACTTTCCTGGATGATCCATGGTTTTGTCGCCATTTTTGTATGCACAAACCATTGTCTTTGCGTGTTGTGGAGGGAGTGGAGTCGCACTATGACTACTTCAAGCTCACAAGGGATTGCTACGGCCAACTTTCTTTCTTTGCTAAGTATAAATGCACGACTGCTCTAAGGAGGATTGCACTTGGTACTGTCGTCGATCGATGTCATTGGTGAGATGGTCCGGATGGGGGAGCACATACCTGAAGACTGATGTCAGGTTTTCCCACACCATGGTGCAAGTGTTTGGAGCAGAGTATCTGAGAGAACCAAATGTGCAGGATACATAAAAGTCGTTGGCTATTGGAGAGGCAATAGGGTTTGCAGGAATACTCAGATCAATTGATTCATGCTTGGCAATGGAAGAACTACCCAAAGATTTGTGTGGAATGTATCAAGGTTGCACAAAAAGAGGTCACCATCATGCTGGAAGTAACGACATCACCTAAATTATGGATTTGACATGTTTTCATTGGAATGTCGGGTTCTCACAATGACATCAATGTGCTTCAACGATCTCATGTGTTCAGGAGGCTTTGTAATGGGGAATCACTATCGCGCAACTACACTATCAACGATCATGACTACGACATGGAATACTAACTTGCCAATGGCATCTATCCTCAATGGCGACGTTTTTTGAAGACCATATCCGAACCACAAGGCAACAAACAAAGTCACTTTGCAATAATGCATGAAGCAGCTAGGAAGGATGTGGAGAGGACATTCAGATTGCTTCAAGCTCGTTGGGGAATTATTCGTTAAGCTGCAATGATGTTGGAATCAGAAACTTTGTGGCTGCTAATGACATGTTGTGTTATTTTGCACTATATGATTATCGAGGATGAGGGTGATGTGTAGCCCAAACCAGTGATTTTGAAGCGCCTGGAGAACAAGTCCAAATCCCGGAAGATCAAGATGCAAATCAGGTAATAAACTTTCTACAGATGCATCAAAATCCTCGAGATCATCAGGTGCACGCGTAGCTACTCGGTGATCATGTGGAGCATATGTGGACCCATGATGATGGAAACCAAAGAGCTAGTGTTTGAGTTGTGCACTTAAAATAAAATTTATGTAAGAACTATGTGTTTTCGCTATCAACATTTGTTATTTACGTGCGATATTGACGTGTATGATGGACATGTATGAATTTGCATGTATTTGAGAGTCTGAATTTAAGGTATGTGGTTGTCGAACACAACATATGAGGGGCAGTCTGAATGTGTCCGCGGACGTGCACGGGCACGTTCACGGACACATAGAGGCCGGATTTGAAGCCCGGCTTTTGATGCTCTTATTGCATGTGCAAACACAATTGAGTAAGTATTGCAGGGGAAGTTGCCAGCTTGTTGCTTCTCTGTGCCTGGGCTAGGTTTGCACGTTCCGTTAATTTGATAAATAAGTTTTAATATTTTAACAAACACTGTATGCAAAATTAATACGGTTTGGTATTGATAAATATCAAACTGTGGTATGATTTCGATAAATACCATTTAAACCAAAGTTGACGCAAATTTTAGATCGACAGGCGAAAAATGAAATAATTTGACACGTGGCATGGTGTCATTGAACAAGTCAGCTACACTACACCAATTACCAATAGCAAATCATCAAGCGTGAAACTACACTAGAATAGAGCATTTAAACAGCACCACACATGCATGTAGTTCGAGCACTCCACTTTTTACTGTGCCATATATAGCAGTTTAAGAGGCACTAACAGTAACTAAAATGGGGTGAATTACACTACCCACTCTCTTTCGGCCCGAATCGAGCAAAAACTAGCGAACGGGCCAACACAACCGCCAACTCGTGTTTGGCGCTTCAGGCGCCTTTTAAAGCGAGTGCTCCTATCAGGCGCAGGTGGGTTGCATTCGGGAAGCATAATTGATAACTGCTTCTTTTTTGCGCTCGGTTGTTGGTTCGCCGAGCCCAGGGAGCTCCGATTCAGCACTTTTAGTGCCGCCTGGCGCTCATGCGCTCACGTTCATCGTCTAGCGGGCCGACCCAACAACCACCTTAACACACGCGAAACAAAATATTTTCGAACAAAAAAATAGGACAAGTCGGAGCAGCTTCGTTGAATTAAGACCCACGGCGATAATCGCTAAAAAAAAGACCCACGGCGATAACCACTGGACCAAGTCCACTTAGAGACTACAAGGCGAAAATAGTTCTATTTAATACTGTACTTATTTTAAGACAACATTAACATATTTTTTTGTACCCATATAAATGATTTGAAAAATAATCATAGATTCACATAAAAAATTTCAAGATAATAAAGTAGTTCATAGAAATCGAAAAAATTTCATCGGTTTTGAAAAATGTTAACAAATTCGAAATTAAATCATCAAATTTCGAGAAAAGATCATGAATTGACAAAACTTCCAAGATTTTTTAAAAAAGTTCATCAATTTTGAACAAAAGTTCACAAATGTCAAAAAAATTAAACAATTTTTCGAAGAAAAAGTTCATCAGTTTTCAAAAAATGTTCACAATCTTGATGCTGCAAAATCAACTCATGAATATAGGAAAATTCTTAGGTTAAAAAGATGTCCACAAATTTTAAAATAAGTTAATTTGGGAAAAAACACAAATTTGAAAAAAATCATCAATTTTAAAAACATTTCATCGAATATGATAAAAAAAGGTCATCCAATTTGACAAAAATTTCACAAATTTAGGAAAAACTTACACGATTTTGAAAAAAAAATTCACACATTTTTAAAAAGTAAAATGATTTTAAAAAAGTGGTCTTCAAATTCAAAAAGATTCACAATTTGGATGCTGAAAAATCAAATCGTGAATGCAAAAATATTCTTGGGTATTTTTAAACAATAAAAAGGTTCATCCATTTTTTTTAAAAAATCATCGAATATGAGAAAAAGTTCATCGGATGTGAAAAAAAGTCCAGAAATTTTAGAAAAAGTTCATCATTTTTTGAAAAAAAAATCATGATTTTTTTTTTTGCAATTTCAATAAAGAGTTCATCAACTTTAAAATAGTTCACTGATTTTGGGGTAAAAAGGTTCGTCGAACTTGTAATTTTCTGTGCTATTCGAAAAATAAAGGAAAAATGATAACAAAAAAAGTAGAATAAAGGAAAAAATGAAAAGATTTAAGGGAATACAGAAGAAAGAGAATAAAAAGGATAAATCCAGTCACGACAAGTGAGATGTAATTAGTGGTTAGTGCAGTGCGAGGAGAAAGAGGTGGTCGTGAGGTCGAATCACCGCGCCCGCGACTTTTGCAGCTTTTTAGAAGAAGAAAAAGGGATAATGGGTTAGCCTAGCTTGGAAGGAGGGGTATGTGCCCATTTGGTGGTTGAGGACATCGAGATGGGAACAAGTGGACCTTATGTTGCTATTATCCAGGAGATTAAAACCCGCAAATCAGTTTTTCCTCGCTGTCCGTTTATGTATGAATGTAGGAATTTTAAGTTCGAGACTCATCGCCTAGCAAAACATGCTAGTTCTTTAGGAATTGGTCGTCATGTATGGCTTAGAAGTCCTTATGATCAAGCCATGGTTTCTTTAAACACTGAGTTTGAAGTTTAATAAAGCGTGAGTTTGAAGTTAATTGAAGCATTGTTTAGGAAATGTCGTTCGCCCAGCCTTGCTCGCTCGCTCCTAGTTCTTTTTTCCCAGCCGTGCCGAGTGCTGGTTCAGAAAAATAACCAGCCTACCATTTTCTTGTGATTTTAGTGATATTTATAAAATGGAGAAAGTTCATAGCTTTAAACAAATGTTCATGGGTTCAGACAATTGTTCACCGATTAAAATCATGAATTTCTAAAGTTCATAAATTTTAAAATATCTT
The DNA here is from genome assembly GCF_002162155.2 of Triticum dicoccoides. Lineage (NCBI taxonomy): Eukaryota > Viridiplantae > Streptophyta > Magnoliopsida > Poales > Poaceae > Triticum > Triticum dicoccoides. The sequence continues at coordinate 444,846,433 of NC_041387.1, read as the reverse complement.
GTAATTTTTTTCAAAAATTTGAAAAGAAACATGAAAATGTTAATGGAATCCTAAAAGTGGTAATGGGTTGAAGAAATGGTTCAAAAATTTGAAAAAAGTTTGTGAATTTGAAGAAAAGTTAATGGATTTAAAAAAGGTTCATCAATTTTTTTTAAAGTTCATGAATTTCAGAAAAGTACATAGATTTCGAAAAAGGTAAGATATTTTCTGGAAAAAATCATGAATTTGAAAAAATTTCATCTATTTTGAAAAAAAAATCACCAATTTAAAAAAAGTTTCTCATTTTTTGGAAAAAATAATGAATTTGAAAAAATTTCATCTATTTTGAAAAAAATCACCAATTCAAAAAAAGTTCCTCATTTTTTAAGAAGTTGACATATTTGAAAAATTCATCGATTTAGAAGAATCATGGATTAAAAAAAACAGATTTGAAAGAATCTCATCGACTTTGAAAAAAGCAATTAATGTGGAAAATTTTAATTGATTTTTAGAAAACTCATGGATTTAAAAAGTTCAAGATTTTGTAAAAAGTTACCGGATTTAAAAAATCACAAATTTGAAAATAGTTCATGGATTTTGTAAAAAAATCACAAATTTGGAGAGAGTTCATGGTTTAAAAAAAATACTTCATTTCAAAAATAGTTCACAGGATCAAAAAATGCTCATGATTTTTTAAAAAAATCATGAATTTAAGAAAATGTTGACGAATTTGAAAAGTCGAGTATTTTAGTAAAAGTTTGGGAATTTTAAAAAAGGAATTCAAAATTGAAAACAATGAGAAAAAGATAGAAGAAAAACCGGCCAACAAAATGGAAAAAATAAAACCATCACAGAGAAACCGATGCGCTTTATAGCGACATATTTGAGTAGAAAAAGGAAGTAAACTAAGGAGAACACGCTAGGTGTCCTGATACCGCGCTTCACATGAAGCCAATGGTGCGGAGTTCGAATCTCACCGGTTGCATATTTGTTGAAGTTTTAACAAAAAAGAAAAAAAGAGTAAATGGGTCGGCCTAGTGCGGAGGGGTGTGTGCACCAGTTGGCAAAATAGCCTATGACCGGTTTATATCTAAGGCCTCGGACACCGGAGTACTAGAAACTGGGGGAGGCCTATAACATTAGAACTAGAACTTCTTAAAAGACCTAGTAGGGAAGGATAGAATCCTTTACGATTGTAGGGGTAGAAATCACACTTACAAGGTGGAGGAGGGTGGCTCTTGAGTCATGGGTCCCTCAGCAGTAGATTGACCTATTGCCTGCCCGATATTTCTCCTCGACTGACCCCTCTCCCGAGTCAAAACATTCTTCGAACGCTTCGACTGGTGGCCCTTGTTGGAGGGGACGAAAGTGCTCGCAACCGGAGCAACTGCGGTGGTCATGCATTTCCTGTAGAAGGGCGAGGGGCAGCAACCACATTAGTAGACGAAGGTGGAGCCCCCAAAACGATCAACAATGATGGCCACCTTGCCACCATCAACATCTCCCTGATAAAAACCCCATCTTTGAAGATAAGAGCCACTTGAGGGCCCTCAACAAAACCAGGATTGCCGTCCCGCATGTGGGTCTCCGGTTGTGGAGCATGGGAGCTCACCAATTCGATCGCGCCTCCAGATCTGCTCCGATATGTTAAACGACTGACCAGAAAATAAAAACCATGCTCGGATAAATAAAAATGTTGGGCAAAGAGACTTGCCGCTTCTATAGGCTTATAGGAAGAGAAGCCATCAAGCATTGGCTCCTTGACTAGATCTTCTTTTCCCCCTCATAGATGGCCTCTAGCGTGGCGGCCAATGCTTGGCGATTCGTGAAACCCTTCCTGATGGCTCGGCTCGCGTCATCGAAGCAACTGTACCTCCATAATGGGTGAATCTGCTACTGAAGAGGCTGGACTCCTCAGCCAATAGCCACCGACATCATGTTGACGACGGTGAGCTTAATTATGGTGACCAAGGCAGGCTACTTGAGCGGACAGCCTGGCCACCTTGGCGTCTTTCTCTTGGGAGCGGCTCCTCGGGCGCCAGTTGTACTGCTTCTTCAATGGCGCAAGAGAAAAGGGGTGGGGGGCTGTCGAATAGGGTCTTCGAGTGGTACGTCGACAATATAAAACTACTCGGTTGAGCACATCTCGGCATCTTCCTTTGGGGTGCTGAGGAGATAACCTGTCTCTACCCTACCTTTATATATGCGGCAGTTAATTATGTCATGACGGTACGTATGAGTCCTTGGTAATTAACCCGCACGTTTCTGAGGTGTCATCCCTTACGTGGATACGTGAATCGAGGGAAAGAAACTAAATAGATACCACCAAAAGTGGAACACTGGCCCCACTACAACTCCCCTAATTGGACACGTCAAAGTGTGGGGCCTCGAAATTTCTAGAAGCTATCAAAGGTCCTCAAAATACTTAGCCTACAAGGCATCTACCTTGGCACGGAAGCTCTCGGATGCTACGTCTTCGGACCAGGAGTCAAGCATCAAAGGAGACATCGTCGAGATCGTCGAACTTGCATATACCGACACAACAAGACTTTTGTTCCTGAGGTACCTAAACCCGGGAGGGATCCTCAGACCCTATAAGTGTAAAAAGAATTACCCGTGGATCCGGGGTTGGATCTCCTCGACTGTCTGGAGTATCTAAACTTCTCGCACTCATAAGGAAGTAAATACCATAGTTACTATAGAAGACAATGCCGAAGAGGAGGAGTTAGTCAATCTTACGAGAAAACTTTGGATCCAAGGGAATCCTCAGGCACGGAATCAATACGGAGCATCAAGTTTATAGAACTCGCCTATGAAGGTCGCTCGGAGGAGTTTGATGTCCTTAGCTTGAAGACCAGTTCAGGGGCTACTAATGGTGTCTCGAACTAGGGGTGCTAACCACGTCGGTCCATCATAGTGGGTCGGTCCGAGGTCCCCTTGATCGTCTACAACCGGGCCAGGACCACCATGCTCCAAAGCGTACTCAAGATGGAATCCTCCAAAGACTTGGCACATACTTCAAGACTTGTTTAAATCTTCAGCATGTTTATCACTAGGTGTAAACGACCTCATGTAAACCCTAGTAGCCCTGTCCCTATATAAGCCAAGGGGTTTAGAGCGTAGGGTAGAGAATTAGACATTCACATACGATCTCAAGGTAGACCATCTTGTATTTTGTACCCCTACACAACCAACACAGCAAGAACATGACGTAGGGTTTTACCTCTTCGAGGGGGCCGAACCTGGGTAAACATTGTCTCCCTTGTTCCTCCTATTACCCTCTAACTAAGATCACCAGTTCGGGACCCCCTACCCGAGATCCACCGGATTTTACTGCGACACACGACCATCCACATCAAGGGGCACCAAGGGGCTATGCCAAGCCCTGTTTCATCGTTGCAATCTTGGTGATGGCCAAAAGGAAGCCGCCATCAGAGGAGCTTCACCGCGAGGCGATGCCATGCGCCGCCGCCACACCGCCATGTACTTCATTTAATCTCACCTTTTATTGTTTCCCCTGGTAACTAACTAGAGTACTCTATTTCCATACTCCAGTTTGGGTGTTAAGAGTAGTTACATCAGCGACAACGCAGCTGCGCGGTTCGTACTGTCATCATTTTTGCTCTCTATGGATTCGACACTTTAATCTTTCCCTAATAATAAAGCACGGATTAACTCCGTGGGTTCACCGTCTTTTCCAAATAATAAAGCACGGATTGACTCCGTGAATTCACCTTCACAATACTCTTCTTCCCATGATTTTACGCTTTCAGTTTGAATTTAATTTAAAACATATTCGAAGTGGTACTAAATTTTGTCTCTACAATATTATCGACTCGATTGACCGCTATGTTCTTTCTTGGTCGCTTAGCTGGGCTGCGACCCAGTTGGGCCTTGGCCTGTCTCTCTATTGTATGCTAATAGAGGTAAATAGTGTCCGGATGGGCAACTGCAAACAATGCTACGATTTCCTAAAAAAATATCCCAATGAACGTATACATAAAGAAGGAAGAGAATGCACATCCTTCACCGCCCTCATCCTTGACCTCTCCCTGTCCTCCGTCCCGGCCTCATCGGACACCGTAGGCTCCCGCCGCCTCGACCTCTCCGCATCCCCGCTCGCCGAACTGGAGGAGGCGGCCTTTCCGTCCCTGCGCGATGGCGGGCACGTCATGGCCGGTTTCGTCATCTACTTCCGCAACTACTCCACCTTCCTCGCTAGGCCTGGGTTGTACGTCGAATACATCTTCATGTGCATGCCCTGCGCCTTCCCGGGCTTGGCCGCATGATGTTGTTTGTCATCGTCGGCAGAACCGCCGAGATCGGGATGGGCCACGTGGAGTGCGTGCTTGACTGGAACCAGAACGCCATCGACTTTGACGAGGGGATGGGCGCTGAGGTGTTCAAGCAGTGGCGCATCTGTCGGCTCACCGGCGCTGCGCTTGACAAGTACAAAGGCACCAGGAACCAGGAGGATCCCAGTAGGCCAGTAGGAGAGGAGAGATCTAGACTCCGGCAACTGGTGATGTAGCGCTGCTCTTCCAGGTTCCCCCCCTCTTCCTATCTGCAAGCTTTAAGTAAAACGATTCAATGAGCCTCTTGCATTCCCCTTCATCTTCATGACAAAATCTCAACTTCCCCAACCACACTGCAGACCTGCGGTTAATCTTAGTTGAGGTGCCATACAATCCAATTGGGGGATTCAATTCATCGAAGATATGACCGGACTTTCGCACAACAAAGTCAAGCACCCCTCTTCCTATGTTGTTGGAAACTGGATGAGTCGTTTTGGAGGGTTTCTTTAGTCTACTCCTATCTAATTCTTATAGGAAAAAACTATAGGTTTGACTTGGATCTGTACTTTCATTTTTATGATTCCCTGATCATCCAATAAGTTATGTCTGAAGGAAATATGCCCTAGAGGCAATAATGAAGTTGTTATTTATATTTCCTTATATCATGATAAATGTTTATTATTCATGCTAGAATTGTATTAACCGGAAACTTAGTACATGTGTGAATACATAGACAAAACAAATTGTCTCTAGTATGCCTCTACTTGACTAGCTCATTAATCAAAGATGGTTATGTTTCCTAACCATTGACATGTGTTGTCATTTAATGAAAGGGATCACATCATTAGGAGAATGATGTGATGGACATGACCCATCCGTTAGCTTAGCATAATGGTTACAGTTTCATTGCTACTACGTTCTTCATGACTTATACATGTTCCTCAAACTATGAGATTATGCAACTCCCGAATACCGGAGGAACACCTTGTGTGCTATCAAACGCCACAACGTAAATGGGTGATTATAAAGATGCTCTACAGGTGTCTCCGAAGGTGTTTGTTGGGTTGGCATAGATCAAGATTAGGATTTGTCACTCCGTGTTTCGGAGAGGTATCTCCGGGCCCTCTCGGTAATTCTCATCACTATAAGCCTTGCAAGCAATGTGACTAATGAGTTAGTTGCAAGATGAAGTATTACGGAACGAGTAAAGATACTTGCCGGTAACGAGATTTAACTAGGTATTATGATGCCGACGATCGAATCTCGGGCAAGTAACATACCGATGACAAAGCGAACAACGTATGTTGTTATGCGGTTTGACCGATAAAGATCTTCGTACAATATGTAGGAACCAATATGAGCATCTGTCGGCGTTCTGGGAACGGGGTTCCCCAGACTTGCCTGCCTGCGGCCTATGGCGTGGCTCAAGTGGTGGCCCTGTACGGCCCATCCTCATCAACGCAAACTCAAGACCCTCGCGAGGGGCCAAGCTTCACGGGGCGGACGATGCAAGGCTTCCTCAGGAGCGTCCTCGCCAGGCAGGCTCACGAGGAGGCGGAGAGATCAAGGCAAGGGTACCTCGTGAGGTGCTCGTGATGCAAGCCATGACAATCGAGACCAGGCGGGCGCCGACCTGCGCAGTGTCCTTGTTTCCTCTTTGGTGCAAAGGGGGCAAGCACAAGCGCGGAGTACCGAGGCATCAGGCAAAGGTTACCATTTTGGTACAACGAGACCAAGACCAGCAGAGCGGCAGGATGGAGGTCATCATGGAGCCCAAGACGGCGTCATCGCCAGTGCCTTTGGCAGCCGAAGACCAACTTTAGTCAGGATAGCTTGTACTAGATGTTCCCCTTCGAAATGGCCGTTGTTGGCGTCCTTCCCGCTCAATATTTGGGAAGAGGACCAGGGCCTCTATATATAGGGATAGCCACCATAGTATGAAGGCATCGAGTTCTCACCAAGCCAACAGGGACAGATCCCTTCCTACGAGAACACCACACCAGCTCAAGAACACCTCTCGCGAGGCTGTTCTTCCCCTTATACTGTTCATCATCAGCCCCTGAGGCAATCCACCACACCACACACTGGAGTAGGGTATTACTGTTGGGGAACGTTGCAGAAAATTAAATTTTTTTCTACGGTTTCACCAAGATCCATCTATGAGTTCATCTAAGCAACGAGTCAAGGGAGTGAGTTTGCATCTACATACCACTTGTAGATCGAGTGCGGAAGCGTTCAAGGGGATGGTGATGATGGAGTCGTACTCGCCGTGATTCGGATCACCAATGACCAAGTGCTGAACGGACAGCACCTCCGCGTTCAACACACGTACGGTACGGACGACGTCTCCTCCGTCTTTATCCAGCAAGGAGGAAGGAGAGGTTGAGGAAGACAGCTCCAACGGCAGCACGACGGCGTGGTGTTGTTGGTGCAGCAGTACTCCGACAGGGCTTCGCCAAGCACGTACGAAGGAGGAGAGGTGTTGGGGAGGGGAGGGGCTGCGCCTTGGCTTGGGGTGTTCAGCCCTCCCCTCACCCCTCTATTTATAGGGGAAGGGGCAAGGGGGGCCGGCCCCTCTAGATGGGATCTAGAGGGGGGCGGCGGCCAGGGAGGGGGGACTTGCCCCCCAAGCAAGGGGGGCGCCCCCTCTAGGGTTCCCCCCAACCCTAGGCGCATGGGCCCAAGGGGAGGGGGCGCCCAGCCCTCTAGGGGCTGGCTCCTGCCCCACGCAGCCCATGTGGCCCCTCGGGAGGGGTGGCCCCTCCCGGTGGACCCCCGGAACCCTTCCGGTGGCCCCGGTACAATACCGATATGCCCCCGAAACCTTCCGGTGTCCATATGACAGCTTCCCATATATAAATCTTTACCTCCGGACCATTCCGGAACTCCTCGTGACGTCCGGGATCTCATCCAGGACTCCGGACAACATTCGGTAATCACATACAAGTCTTCCTAATAACCCTAGCATCACCGAACCTTAAGTGTGTAGACCCTACGGGTTCGGGAGACACGCAGACATGACCGAGACGGCTCTCAGGTCAATAACCAACAGCAGGATTTGGATACCCATGTTGGCTCCCACATGCTCCTCGATGATGTCATCGGATGAACCACGATGTCGAGGATTCAAGCAACCCCGTATACTATTCCCTTTGTCAATCGGTACGTTACAAGCCTGAGACTCGATCGTCGGTATCCCAATACCTCGTTCAGTCTCGTTACCGGCAAGTCACTTTACTCGTACCGTAATGCATGATCCCGTGACCAAACACTTGGTCACTTTGAGCTCATTATGATGATGCATTACCGAGTGGGCCCAGAGATACCTCTCCGTCATACGGAGTGACAAATCCCAGTCTCGATCCGTGTCAACCCAACAGACACTTTCGGAGATACCTGTAGTGCACCTTTATAGTCACCCAGTTATGTTGTGACGTTTGGTACACCCAAAGCACTCCTACGGTATCCGGGAGTTACACGATCTCATGGTCTAAGGAAGAGATACTTGACATTGAAAAAGCTCTAGCAAAACGAACTACACGATCTTGTGCTATGCTTAGGATTGGGTCTTGTCCATCACATCATTCTCCTAATGATGTGATCCCGTTGTCAATGACATCTAATGTCCATAGTCAGGAAACCATGACTATCTGTTGACCAACGAGCTAGTCAACTAGAGGCTCACTAGGGACATGTTATGGTCTATGTATTCACACGTGTATTACGATTTCCGGATAATACAATTATAGCATGAACAAAAGAAAATTATCATGAACAAGGAAATATAATAATAATGCTTTTATTATTGCCTCTAGGGCATATTTCCAACAGTCTCCCACTTGCACTAGAGCCAATAATCTAGTTACATTGTGATGAATCGAACACCCATAGAGTTCTTGTGTTGATCATGTTTTGCTTGCGAGAGAGGTTTAGTCAACAGATCTGCGACATTCAGATCCGTACGTACTTTGCAAATATCTATGTCTCCATCTTGAACATTTTCACGGATGGAGTTGAAACGACGCTTGATGTGCCTGGTCTTCTTGTGAAACCTGGGCTCCTTGGCAAGGGCAATAGCTCCAGTGTTGTCACAGAAGAGTTTGATCGGCCCCGACGCATTGGGTATGACTCCTAGGTCGGTGATGAACTCCTTCACCCAAATAGCTTCATGCGCTGCCTCCGAGGCTGCCATGTACTCCGCTTCGCATGTAGATCCCGCCACGACGCTCTGCTTGCAGCTGCACCAGCTTACTGCTCCACCATTCAACATATACACGTATCCGGTTTGTGACTTAGAGTCATCCAGATCTGTGTCGAAGCTAGCGTCGACGTAACCCTTTACGACGATCTCTTCGTCACCTCCATAAACGAGAAACATGTCCTTCGTCCTTTTCAGGTACTTTAGGATATTCTTGACCGCTGTCCAGTGTTCCTTGCCGGGATTACTTTGGTACCTTCCTACCAAACTTACGGCAAGGTTTACATCAGGTCTGGTACACAGCATGGCATACATAATAGATCCTATGGCTGCGGCATAGGGGATGACGCTCATCTCTTCTTTATCTTTTGCCGTGGTCGGGCATTGAGCCGAGCTCAATCTCACACCTTGCAATACAGGCAAGAACCCCTTCTTGGACTGATCCATTTTGAACTTCTTCAAAATCTTATCAAGGTATGTGCTTTGTGAAAGACCTATGAGGCGTCTCGATCTATCTCTATAGATCTTGATGCCTAATATATAAGCAGCTTCTCCAAGGTCCTTCATTGAAAAACACTTATTCAAGTAGGCCTTAATGCTGTCCAAGAATTCTATATCATTTCCCATCAAAAGTACGTCATCTACATATAATATGAGAAATGCTACAGAGCTCCCACTCACTTTCTTGTAAATGCATGCTTCTCCATAAGTCTGCATAAACCCAAACGCCTTGATCATTTCATCAAAGCGAATGTTCCAACTCTGAGATGCTTGCACCAGCCCATAAATGGATCGCTGGAGCTTGCATACTTTGTTAGCATTCTTAGGATCGACAAAACCCTCCGGCTGCAACATATGCAGTTCTTCCTTAAGATGCCCGTTAAGGAATGCCGTTTTGACGTCCATCTGCCATATCTCATAATCATAGTATGCGGCAATTGCTAACATGATTCGGATGGACTTAAGCTTCGCTACGGGAGAGAAAGTCTCATCATAGTCAATCCCTTGAACTTGCCGATAACCCTTAGCGATAAGTCGAGCTTTATAGATGGTGACATTACCATCCGCGTCCGTCTTCTTCTTAAAGATCCATTTGTTTTCTATCGCTCGCCGATCATCGGGCAAGTCAGTCAAAGTCCATACTTTGTTTTCATACATGGATTCTATCTCGGATTTCATGGATTCTAGCCATTTGTTGGAATCTGGGCCCGCCATCGCTTCTTCATAGTTCGAAAGTTCACCGTTGTCTAACAACATGATTTCCAGGACAGGGTTGCCGTACCACTCTGGTGCGGAACGTGTCCTTGTGGACCTACGAAGTTCAGTAGCAACTTGATCCGAAGTACCTTGATCATCATCATTATTTTCCTCTTCAGTTGGTGTAGGCATCACAGGAACATTTTCTTGAGCTGCACTACTTTCCCGTTCAAGAGGTAGTACTTCATCGAGTTCTACTTTCCTCCCACTTACTTCTTTTGAGAGAAACTCTTTTTCCAGAAAGGATCCGTTCTTGGCAACAAAGATCTTGCCCTTGGATCTTAAGTAGAAGGTATACCCAATGGTTTCTTTAGGGTATCCTATGAAGACACATTTTTCCGACTTGGGTTCGAGCTTTTCAGGTTGAAGTTTCTTGACATAAGCATCGCATCCCCAAACTTTTAGAAACGACAGCTTAGGTTTCTTCCCAAACCATAATTCATACGGTGTCGTCTCAATGGATTTAGACGGTGCCCTATTTAAAGTGAATGTAGCTGTCTCTAGAGCGTATCCCCAAAATGATAGCGGTAAATCGGTAAGAGACATCATAGATCGCACCATATCTAATAGAGTGCGATTACGACGTTCGGACACACCGTTTCGTTGAGGTGTTCTAGGCGGCGTGAGTTGTGAAACGATTCCACATTTTCTTAAGTGTGTACCAAATTCGTGACTTAAATATTCTCCTCCACGATCCGATCGCAAGAATTTTATCTTTCGGTCACGTTGATTCTCTACTTCATTCTGAAATTCCTTGAACTTTTCAAAGGTCTCAGACTTGTGTTTCATCAAGTAGACATACCCATATCTACTCAAGTCATTTGTGAGAGTGAGAACATAACGATATCCTCCGCGAGCCTCAAGACTCATTGGACCGCACACATCGGTATGTATGATTTCTAACAAGTTGGTTGCTCGCTCCATTGTTCCGGAGAATGGAGTCTTGGTCATTTTGCCCATGAGGCATGGTTCGCATGTGTCAAATGATTCATAATTGAGAGACTCTAAAAGTCCATCAGCATGGAGCTTCTTCATGTGCTTGACACCAATGTGACCAAGGCGGCAGTGCCACAAGTATGTGGGACTATCGTTATCAACTTTACATCTTTTGGTATTCACGCTATGAATATGTGTAACACTACGTTCGAGATTCATTAAGAATAAACCATTGACCATCGGGGCATGACCATAAAACATATCTCTCATATAAATAGAACAACCATTATTCTCGGATTTAAATGAGTAGCCATCTCGTATCAAACGAGATCCGGATACAATGTTCATGCTCAAACTTGGCACCAAAAAACAATTATTAAGGTTCAAAACTAATCCCGTAGGTAAATGTAGAGGTAGCGTGCCGACGACGATCACATCGACTCTGGAACCATTCCCGACGCGCATCGTCACCTCGTCCTTCGCCAGTCTCCGCCTATTCCGCAGCTCCTGCTGTGAGTTACAAATATGAGCAACGACACCGGTATCAAATACCCAGGAGTTACTACGAGTACTGGTAAGGTACACATCAATTACATGTATATCAAATATACCTTTGGTGTTGCCGGCCTTCTTATCCGCTAAGTATTTGGGACAGTTCCGCTTCCAGTGACCCTTCCCCTTGCAGTAAAAGCACTTAGTCTCAGGCTTGGGTCCATTCTTTGACTTCTTCTTGGCAACTGGCTTACCGGGCGCGGCAACATCTTTGCCGTCCTTCTTGAAGTTCTTCTTACCCTTGCCATTCTTGAACTTAGTGGTCTTATTGACCATCAACACTTGATGTTCTTTCTTGATTTCAACCTCTGCTGACTTCAGCATTGAAAATACTTCAGGAATGGTCTTCACCATCCCCTGCATATTGTAGTTCATCACAAAGCTCTTGTAGCTTGGTGGGAGCGACTGAAGGATTCTGTCAATGACCGCCTCATCCGGGAGGTTAATGTCCAGCTGGGACAGGCGGTTGTGCAACCCAGACATTTTGAGTATGTGCTCACTGACAGAACTATTTTCCTCCATCTTACAACTATAGAACTTGTCGGAGACTTCATATCTCTCGACCCGGGCATGAGCTTGGAAAACTAGTTTCAGCTCCTCGAACATCTCATATGCTCCGTGTTGCTCAAAATGCTTTTGGAGCCCCGGTTCTAAGCTGTAAAGCATGCCGCATTGAACGAGGGAGTAATCATCAGCACGAGACTGCCAAGCATTCATAATGTCTTGGTTCTCTGGGACGGGAGCGTCACCTAGCGGTCCTTCTAGGACATATTGTTTCCTGGCAGCTATGAGGATGATCCTCAGGTTCCGGACCCAGTCCGTATAGTTGCTGACATCATCTTTCAACTTGGTTTTCTCTAGGAACGCGTTGAAGTTCATGTTGACATGAGCGTTGGCCATTTGATCTACAAGACATATTTTGCAAAGGTTTAAGACTAAGTTCATGATAATTAAGTTCATCTAATCAAATTAATATAATGAACTCCCACTCAGATTAGACATCCCTCTAGCCATCTAAGTGTTACATGATCCGAGTCGACTAGGCCGTGTCCGATCATCACGTGAGACGGACTAGTCATCGTCGGTGAACATTCTCATGTTGATCGTATCTTCCATACGACTCGTGTTCGACCTTTCGGTCTCCGTGTTCCGAGGCCATGTCTGTACATGCTAGGCTCGTCAAGTTAACCCTAAGTGTTTTGCATGTGTAAAACTGTCTTACACCCATTGTATGTGAACGTAAGGATCTATCACACCCGATCATCACGTGGTGCTTCGAAACGACGAACTTTAGCAACGGTGCACAGTTAGGGGAGAACACTTCTTGAAATTTTTGTAAGGGATCATCTTATTTACTACCGTCGTTCTAAGTAAACAAGATGCATAAACATAATAAACATCACATGCAATTATATAATAGTGACATGATATGGCCAATATCATATAGCTCCTTCGATCTCCATCTTCGGGGCTCCATGATCATCTTCATCACCGGCATGACACCATGATCTCCATCATCATGATCTCCATCATCGTGTCTTCATGAAGTTGTCACGCCAACGACTACTTCTACTTCTATGGCTAACGCGTTTAGCAACAAAGTAAAGTAATTTACATGGTGTTCTTCAATGACACGCAGGTCATACAAAAATAAAGACAACTCCTATGGCTCCTGCCGGTTGTCATACTCATCGACATGCAAGTCGTGATTCCTATTACAAGAACATGATCTCATACATCACAATATATCATTCATCATTCATCACAACTTCTGGCCATATCACATCACAAGACAATTGCTGCAAAAACAAGTTAGACGTCCTCTAATTGTTGTTGCATCTTTTACGTGGCTGCAATTGGGTTCTAGCAAGAACGTTTTCTTACCTATGAATAACCACAACGTGATTTTTTCAACTTCTATTTACCCTTCATAAGGACCCTTTTCATCGAATCTGCTCCAACTAAAGTGGGAGAGACAGACACCCGCCAGCCACCTTATGCAACTAGTGCATGTTCGTCGGTGGAACCGGTCTCACGTAAGCGTACGTGTAAGGTTGATCCGGGCCTCTTCATCCCACAATACTGCTGAAGCAAGATAAGACTAGTAGCGGCAAGCAAGTTGACAAGATCTACGCCCACAACAAAATTGTGTTCTACTCGTGCAATAGAGAACTACGCATAGACCTAGCTCATGATGCCACTATTGGGGAACGTTGCAGAAAATTAAAATTTTTTCTACGGTTTCACCAAGATCCATCTATGAGTTCATCTAAGCAACGAGTCAAGGGAGTGAGTTTGCATCTACATACCACTTGTAGATCGAGTGCGGAAGCGTTCAAGGGGACGGTGATGATGGAGTCGTACTCGCCGCAATTCGGATCACCGATGACCAAGTGCTGAACGGATAGCACCTCCGCGTTCAACACACGTACGGTACGGACGACGTCTCCTCCGTCTTGATCCAGCAAGGAGGAAGGAGAGGTTGAGGAAGACAGCTCCAACGGCAGCACGACGGCGTGGTGTTGTTGGTGCAGCAGTACTCCGACAGGGCTTCGCCAAGCACGTACGGAGGAGGAGAGGTGTTGGGGAGGGGAGGGGCTGCGCCTTGGCTTGGGGTGTTCAGCCCTCCCCTCACCCCTCTATTTATAGGGGAAGGGGCAAGGGGGGCCGGCCCCTCTAGATGGGATCTAGAGGGGGGGCGGCGGCCAGGGAGGGGGGACTTGCCCCCCAAGCAAGGGGGGGCGCCCCCTCTAGGGTTCCCCCCCAACCCTAGGCGCATGGGCCCAAGGGGGGGCGCGCCCAGCCCTCTAGGGGCTGGCTCCTGCCCCACGCAGCCCATGTGCCCCCCGGGAGGGGTGGCCCCTCCCGGTGGACCCCCGGAACCCTTCCGGTGGCCCCGGTACAATACCGATATGCCCCCGAAACCTTCCGGTGTCCATATGACAGCTTCCCATATATAAATCTTTACCTCCGGACCATTCCGGAACTCCTCTTGACTTCCGGGATCTCATCCGAGACTCCGAACAACATTCGGTAATCACATACAAGTCTTCCTAATAACCCTAGCGTCACCGAACCTTAAGTGTGTAGACCCTACGGGTTCGGGAGACACGCAGACATGACCGAGACGGCTCTCAGGTCAATAACCAACAGCGGGATCTGGATACCCATGTTGGCTCCCACATGCTCCTCGATGATGTCATCAGATGAACTACGATGTCGAGGATTCAAGCAACCCCGTATACTGTTCCCTTTGTCAATCGGTACGTTACAAGCCCGAGACTCGATCGTCGGTATCCCAATACCTCGTTCAGTCTCGTTACCGGCAAGTCACTTTACTCGTACCGTAATGCATGATCCCGTGACCAAACACTTGGTCACTTTGAGCTCATTATGATGATGCATTACCGAGTGGGCCCAGAGATACCTCTCCGTCATACGGAGTGACAAATCCCAGTCTCGATCCGTGTCAACCCAACAGACACTTTCGGAGATACCTGTAGTGCACCTTTATAGTCACCCAGTTACGTTGTGACGTTTGGTACACCCAAAGCACTCCTACGGTATCCGGGAGTTACACGATCTCATGGTCTAAGGAAGAGATACTTGACATTGAAAAAGCTCTAGCAAAACGAACTACACGATCTTGTGCTATGCTTAGGATTGGGTCTTGTCCATCACATCATTCTCCTAATGATGTGATCCCGTTGTCAATGACATCTAATGTCCATAGTCAGGAAACCATGACTATCTGTTGACCAACGAGCTAGTCAACTAGAGGCTCACTAGGGACATGTTATGGTCTATGTATTCACACGTGTATTACGATTTCCGGATAATACAATTATAGCATGAATAAAATACAATTATCATGAACAAGGAAATATAATAATAATGCTTTTATTATTGCCTCTAGGGCATATTTCCAACAATTACACCACAACAGTGGCCCGAACAGTATAAATCTCGTGTCCCTCATGCTGTTCATCGATTTAGCTTAGATTCTCGCGAGGCGATTGGACGGGGATTGGTAGGGGGAAGATCTTCGCGCGCACTCCAGAGTTCGAACCTCAAGGGTCTGCCAGAACCCAACATCCAACATTTGGCGCGCTAGGCAGGGGTGCACCGGAATCTTTCTTCCGTTGTTCCGCGTTCGATCATCCGTCGTGTCCATGGCTGACGCTTGCCGAGCTCGCACCGAGCGTCGGGCTGCTCTTGCTGCCTGCGTCGCCCAGACGGCTCCCGTCGGCGGGTGCCCCCATCGTTCTCCGTCGCCTGTCGCCAACGCTGCCACCGGCCCGACGGGGAACGAGCAGTAGGCCTCGTCGCTGCATCCCTCGGTGCGGCGGGAAGGCCACACCGCCACCCGGTCGCTGACCCCAGCTGGTTCGTCGTCGCACGCCCATCGCGCTCCCACGGACGCGCACGCTGTGTTGCTCCTGGCGCGTGAGCTCCTGCACTACCGTCCCGTCGACAACCTCTACGAGGAGTGGCTCGCTTGCATCACCGAGCTTGTCAGTGCCGCAGGGGGCTCCCCCGCGTCGTCCCTCTCGCTGCCTCGCCCTTCGTCCTGCGCGGGTGATACAGCTCAGGAGGTGCCTCCGCCACCTCCTCCCCAAGAAGGCGCCTTGGCTCCAAGGCACGCGGCCCCTGGACGAGATCCACCGCGTCCAGCGCCCGCGCGGCAAGAAAGGAGCTGCCAAGAAATCCCTCGTCCCCAAGAAGGTGCTCGCGTGCTTCCTGCACAGGCACGCCATGACCGCATCCCTGCGCCAACAAATCAAGACCCCGCGCTGCTCCTGGTAGCGGCGCGCGGGAATCCCCAAGAGCAAGCCCCGCGTCAGCAGAGAGCTCCGGTGGCCACCGCAGGCTGCCGCGCCTTCACCACCGAGCTGCACAGTGTCGCCTGGCCGGGCAAGTTCCAGCTGGACTTGCCTCCTCGCTACGACGGCACTGCCGACCCCGCGGAGTTCCTGCAGCTCTACGAGTTGGGCATCAAAGCCGCCAACGGGCACGAAAAGGTCATGGCGAACTGGTTTACCATGGTGCTCAAGGACGGTGCTCGCACATGGCTCCTGAACCTGCCTCCTGGCACAATCTCCTCGTGGGACGAGATGTGCACCTGCTTCATCGCCAACTTTCAGGGCACTCGCGACCGTCCACTGGCCGTGGGTGACCTGTGCCGCATCAAGCAGCAAGCCGGAGAGACCTTGCAGAAGTACATCCAACATTTCAATAGCGCTCGCCTCAAGATTCCCAAGGTGACCGAGGAAGCCATCATCTTGGCGTTCTCCGACGGCGTCCGCGACGTCAAGATGAAGGAGGAACTGGCGATCCACGAAGATCTGTGCACGTCTCTGGAGCTGTTCAACCTGGCGGCCAAGTGCGCAAGGGCTGAGGAGGGATGCCTCTCCCTTCTCGAGCTCCCGGCTGCAGACCCAGAAGAGAAGAAAGCCAAGGCCAAGGATGTGAAGCGCAAGGGAGCAGCTGTGCTCGTAGCAGAGCCGGACACAAAGCGCGGCAGGGACCAGCCGGAGTCGTCCAAGGGCAGCTGGTACTGCATGTACCACGATCTCCATACCCACAACACCAACGAATGTCAAGAGCTCAGAGCCGTGAGAGAAGGCCGTGTCGGTCGACGCCCCGAGCGCAACGATCGGGGCTATGGCCGAGGCGGAGGAAGAGGTGGAGCACGATGGGACAACCGTGGCCCTCGCCAAGGGTGGTGTGACCGGCCTCGCGAGGACCGCTGGCAGGACCAGCCTCGTGATGGGGCTTGGAGGGATTAGCCTCGCGAGGATCACCCACAAGGCAATGCAGGCCTACCTCCTCTGCCACCACCGCCAAGAAGGAATGACGACCATCATCGGGACGAGGGGGCTGGGGGCTTCCAGGAGCTGCGTGCTATCGCTTGCATCTTGGGTGGTGCCCAGGCCCCAGCCTCTCAGCGCATATTTAAGAAGTTTGCTCGCGAGGTGAATACAGTCCTCCCCAAGCTCGAGGCCACACGACCTCTCAGGTGGTCCGCGTGCGCCATCACGTTAAGCTCAGCGGATCAGCTCAAGTGCGCGGCAACAGCTGGTGTCCTCCCAATGCTCTGTTCCCCAGTCACCAGCAATGTGCAAGTTACCAGGACCCTCATCGACGGCGGAGCAGGACTCAACGTCCTGTCTGTCGAGACGTTCAACAATCTCCAAGTGCCATATGATCAGCTTCAACCAACCAAGCCTTTCTCAGGAGTCACTGATGGTGCCACTATCTCGATAGGGCAGGTCCGCCTCCCTGTCACCTTTGGATAGTGCAAGAACTACCATACCGAGCTCATTGACTTCGACGTTGCCCACATTCGCCTGCCATACAATGCCATCCTCAGATATCCAGCGCTGGCCAAGTTCATGACAGTGGCTCACCATGGCTACAACGTCCTCAAGATGCCAGGAAGTGGCGGAGTCATCATGGTCCCCTGTGAAGAGAAGGATGTGGTGTGCTCTCTTGAGCGCGCCTTCCAAGCCGCGTCGATCGAGGACCCAGATAGCAAGAGTGGAAACCTCGCTGAAGCAGCTCCCAAGAAGAAGAAGACATCACCCAGTTCAAGGCCTCTGGAGACAGGCACCTCCGGTGGCACCGCACCAGGATCTGCGCCCATCCAAGGGGCGCCGCCCTCCGTCGCATAGAAGGCGCGCCCGGTGCCCTCCTCGGGCAAGGCTCGGGGGCTCTTTCCTGGAGGGTCACTGACTTTGCCAAGATCACGAGGGAAGCGCTCGGGCACCGTTTGGAGGCATGCTTCTTGGCACGCTTCCCTCAGGAAGGCATAAGGCAAGGAGGGCCCAACCCTCAGGAGTTCATCACCAAGGTTACTCAGGAGCTGCAGGAATTGAGAGTCATGTGCGGCAGCCGCCACCTACCCGGGGTAGCTCCCCATCCAGGCGAGGATGGCGGGATGCGCGTCTGCATCGACTACCTAGGGCTCAATCGGGTCGCGTCTCAGGAGCGCTTCTGGCCTTCGCGCGTGGGGCGTTGCGAGGGTCCACCTCACAGCTACGTTCGCATGCCTTTCGGCCCGCTGAACGCGGCTGCTGCTCACCAGCGTCTGATGAGGAGCATTCTGAAGGCTCAGGTGGCCAGGCACTGCGCGTTCCTGGAGGAAATGGAGATGGACCTCGCCGAGCCACCCGGACCTCCAGAGCCTCTTGAGGCTTAGAGTTCCGAAGGCTCATGAGGATTGGCTTCCTCACCATGCACCGTCTGCTACTCCAACAATCGCTCTGCAACGATATCAGGTGACATCTTTCGAGTTTCATTTCAGCTGGGAGCGTCCTCAAGGCTGCATCATTCCCAGGTCGCGTGGATCTGTCCCCGCGGCGTGTATCCATTTTGCTTATGTCTTTAGCCTACCTCGTTGCGGGCGCCCCTCAGGATGCATCATCCCCAAGCCGCTCGGCCTGACCTAGTGGCATGTGCCTTTCCTGCATCTATCTAAGTTGGATTGCCTTTTCATACTCAACTTGCCTATGGTTATCGCCTCTCGCCCGTCGCGGCCCATTTTTCTCCCTCATGCAAACCGCTTGCACGTTAAGAGGGGGGCGCCTGAGCATTGCGACTCAGGAGCTATTACTGGCTCTCTAGCCCTCACCCCTGGCCTTGTCCATGGCATCACGACCTGACATACCAGCGGCGGCTGAGTCTGCTCGAGGGTCGGGACCTGAGGACGTAGAGCATTTGCATCTAACCCTCATGCAGGAACACTCAGCCGCCCAAGGCTCAAGATCAGGGGAAACCCACCTTGAGGTAGGGCCTCGTGAGTCCTGCGCTGGCTCACGAGTGCCCAGATACACCTCGTCTAGCCCTACTGTGCCGGCCACGTGTCAGGGCGGGGCTGTACACGCCCCGGGGGCTCCTCCTGGAGGGGGGCCCTCCCACGTACCAGTGGAAGCACCATGCTCCGCGCTGGCTGACCACACTGCTAAGGAGCGGCTATGCTCGTACACATACGAAAGCGCTATGCTCCGTGCTGGTGATAAACAACTTAGGGTAGCCCACAGCTGTATCAACCTCAGGGAGCCCAGAGCTCAATGTCTGGCCTCATCGCAACGCCTCCCCTCGGGAGCGCCGCGCGAGGGGGCTGGGCATGGGGGCTGCGCCCGGGTCACGCCCGAGCTCACGCCACCCAGCCAGGTTCCTCGGATCTGGTCGTCGCGCGCCCCTCCTAGAGTAGAGCCAAGGTATGAAGACCGTTTGAGCGTCAAGGGGGACTCCTGAGCATCGCGACTCAGGACCCTAACTGGTCACGTAGCACCTCACTCCTTAGTTCCGAAAGGCTAACGACGGTCGAGGTATGTGCGGGGCCGGGCCCTGCCGACGTAGAACGACAGATCCTATCCTACACCCTCTCCCTATTTGCTGTTTACGCGTCAAGGGGGACTCCTAAGCATCGCGACTCAGGAGCCTAACTTGCCACGTAGCCCCTCACTCCTTAGTCGCGTCCTCGTGATCCGGTCGGGGCTAATGGCGGCTGAGGTATGCGCGGGGCCGGGCCCTGCCGACGTAGAACGCAAGCAAATAGGAAGGAAACCGCAAAATCTAGCAAATTCAGAAGCAAATATTACAGACCATAAATTGTTCTCACAATACCAAACACAAGTTTAAACGCCTCCACGAGGCACGGTGCATGTTGCAGGAATCGAAGCAGGAAGGAAGCCGCAAGAAGATCAGCCGTGGGCCGCGCCGCCGCTCGTGGTGGAGTTGCACTTGTCAGCTCCACCCCCCGAGGCCGCGGAGCCAGCAGCGCCTCGCTTGGGCGCGGTGTTGAAGGCGCGGAACTTCGCCAGCAAGACCTCCGCTCAGTCCTTCATGGCTTCGGCAGCAGCGACGGAGCGCTTGGCATCCACAGGCTCCAGCAGGTCGTCAATGTTGGCGTCGGGGTTGCGGAGGTAGACGTGGCTGAGGATCCGCGTCAGCGCTGTGGAGGAAAGGACGCGAGCCTCAACTTCGGCCATGGGGCCGATGCCGGTCACGACCTCCTCAAGCGCCTCGACCAGGAAGGGAACCAGCTTGGCAGGGCCTTCCGTGGCTCTGGCCAGCGGTTTCTCCAGGCCCTCTTTATAAAGCGTCTGCAGCACCGTGCGAGCCCTCTCCTCGTAACGCGTGAAGGCCGCGTGGTCCTCGGACAAGACCGTCACCTTGGCGTCCAGCTCAACCCTCTCCGCTTTCAGTGTCTGCTCCAGCGTCTTCAGCTGGCCGTGGTCAGCTGAGAGTTTGGCGTCGCGGTCCTTGACGGCAGCGTGCCGAGCCTTCATCTCCTCCTCCTTCGCTTGACGGTCGTGAACCTCCTTGGCGAGCTCATCACGCAGCTCTTGCAGCTCACCCTCCAGCGTCTTGCAGTGGCCCTTGACAGTTGAAGCATCCTTCAATGTCGCGTCGCGAGTGGCTATGGCTTGGGAGGTGACTTGCTTCTCCTTCTAGGAAGCCGTCACAGCCTGGCTCAGCGCCGCTCGGACGGAGGCGTCAGAGCGGACCCAGCTGGAGACCAGCTCCAAGCGCCTGGCCACCAGGCGGGGGTCGGCGCCCCGAAAATCCTCTCGCAGCCGACTCAGCTCATCCGCAGCGTGGTCCAAGGCGACGGAGGAGGCAGAGGAGACGGGAACCGGCGGAGTAGGAGGGGAAGACGGCAGCGTGATCACAGCTTGGGAGGCGGGGACCTCTTGAGCCTTGACAACTTCGGCGACAACATCAAGCGCAGGCGCCCCCAGAGTCAGCAGGGCCATGGGGCTGGCTCCCCGCCAGGGCGTCCCTCCTGGCCTCGCGAGGACGACCGGGTAAGGGAAGTGCGAGCCCCGCTGCCTCCCTTTCCCGCGAGTGAAGGCGCGGCCACAGCAGGTGAGCCCGCCCCAAGCGGGGTCGCCGCATCTCCCTTCAACCTCTTCGCCGTAGGTGGCAGCCTACCCAAATAAGGGATGTGAGGCCTCAACGGCAAAAACAGGGGCAAAGCGGAGTTCGAGTACTTACTGGTCGGCTGCCGCGGGATCCCATGGACTCCGGCCAAGCTTGAAGCCCGAGAGCCTCTTGTGGGGCTCAGCCTCGGGAGGTCCAACAGCGGAGGAAGGCGCACCAGGAGGGCTGGAGCTGGCTCCAGGCGACACCAGGGCTGGAGTAGACCCTCGGGAGATCAGCCCAAACCTGTCCTTCTTCGGGATCAAGGGCGGGTCCTCCCCCCCTCTCCTGGCGCCGGCCTCGTCGTCATCTGGCATGGAGCGAAGGGCGCTGGACCTGCGCCAGGGGGAAGTCTCCCCCATCCCCTCGATGGTCGCCTCCGAGTCACGCTCCTCCTCCTCCTCTTCATCTTCCTCCTCTCCCCCGCCGGAATCATCAGAGGACAAGTCCACCATCGCTGTCGCTGCCTGGCCCTCAGGGGCCTCCGCCGGTACCAAACCGACCCCGTCGAAGGTGGGCATGGTGTCCACCACCCGCTCCCAGTCGTTGCGAAGGAACAAGGGGACCGGAGCACCCTCCGGGCTTGCCACGCCCTCCCCGACCAGGAAAGCGGAGGGCTGCGGTCAGATCCTCGTCAGCCAGGGCATCCGAGCTCAGGCGGAGGACGACATCCGCATCCTCGAGCCTCCACAGCGGGCGCGAGTGCGCCTGAAGAGGGGCCACCCAGTGCGACAGGAACTCCCTCAGGAGCGTGGCCCCGGTCAGCTTCGCCGCCCTCAGGTTGCCCGGCCTCAGGTCAGCGTTCATCTTCTCCAGCACCAGCTTCGCCCGCCGGTCGTCGAGCTTCGCGCGAGACCACGTCTCGACAGCCTAGGGCTGCTCCGTGGGCAGCTCCAGCAGGGAGTTGTTGCATCTGGCGTCCACCATGACCCACTTGCTCCGGAAGCCGTCGGCCCTCTTCCCGGCCTTCGAGATCGCGGTGGCTTTGGAGTACGCGACAAAGCCTGCGCACGCCGAGATATTGGCGCCAGTGACCCGGAGGGAAAAGAAGTGGCGCAGCAAGGCCACGGAGGGTGTCGGGGATATACCCCGCGGTATGACCCGGCCGGAAGTATGATCCGGCCGGACTTGGCGACTCACCAGAGAACCGACTGGAGCATGACGACTCACTGGCAATCTGCCCGGACATGGCGGTTTACATGTAACCTGTTTGGACATTGTGACTCACTCGAGACCCGGCGGACGGATCAGACGGACGACTAGGCCCAAGGCCCAGCAGGCCGGCTTATACTCTCGTGGGCCGGTTTACGAGGAAATACACAAGGAGTTTTCCCTTAAGGGGGCAGAATAGGATTCCACTTGTTATAGAATAGTCCAAGTCCTACTAGGACTCCATAAGTAACCCACCCCTCCAACTTATATAAGGAGGGGCAGGGCACCCCAAGAGGGACAGGCAACAAGAAACAATCTCTAGGGCTAGACACAAAGAGCCGGCTTACCGGCGACTTCCTCATGAACATAATGAGACCTAGCCACAAACAACATGTAGGGTTATTACCGGATGATGTTTTCCGGGGCCCGAAACTGTCTAAATCCCTGTCTTGTGTGTTGATCTGCCTCGCGACTCTCGTCCCGCTCAACCCCTTTCAAGCTACTACATAGATGCGTTAGCCTCACGACTAAGTCCTCACACTAGGACATCTGCCGTGACAAATCGATGACAGTTGGCGCCTACCGTGTGACCCGTGCACGGTGGTGATGAGTTATTGAAGGGATCTCCCCAGGGATCGAGAAGATCGCGATGGATCAGATGAAAAGGAACCAGCGCGGAACGACCGCAAAGGATAACCCGGCATGGAACAACCTTGGGCAGAGCTGTCAAAATCATCGTTTTATGATCAGAATCAAGGTTAATGGGAAGGTTAATTATGGAGCTAGCGATACACGCTTTGAATACAAGAGGAATTAGGGTTGCGTGTTGCGGCCGCCGTAACCAGTCGATCCGCCGAAACCAGATTGATTCTCCGCGACACCGTTAAAAATCGAGATGGGATTGTTTGGTTCAGGATTGGGCTTACGAAAGAAGAAGTCAACGACCCGGAGGAAAACGTGGACGCGGTTTCGTCCAGCTAGGAACGACTCGGAAGTGGACTGCGATCTCCGCCTCCGAGCAGGCTCCTGCGACCTCCTCTGCTGCTGCGTCTTGACCCGCCCATTGCTGTCACGATTGCCGTTCGGGGCCGGCCCTGACGAGTTGCCGAGCCACCACCAAGCCACCTCCGACGAGCCGTCTCTACGCCCGCGGGCCCGTGTCCAAGCCACCACCCGCCTTAAGCCCGCTATGGTCCGCCGTCGGGGAGTCACTGGAGTCGCTTGAGCCGTCGTCCGTCCCGGACCGCTGCACGCTCCGCTGCTGAGCCGCCGTGTGCGAGTCTCCGTTTTTGCCTGCAGGCCGCCGCCCGCCTTAACTACAGTGGGAGAGCCATCCCTTGCCTAAACCGTCACCGTGGCTCGTCCGGGAACCGCTGGTGCGCTTGTTGACTTTCCTCAACTCCAACCTCAAACCGCCACCAGCGTGCCAGGCTGCGCCACCGTGAGTCACCGGTCCCCACCAGCCGCACCTGTTCTTCCTCGCCCTGGCCTCCGCCGAGTCGGTCATTGTGGTGCTGCGGTGCCCAGGGTCAAGGCCTCGCCTCAGCCGCTCGTCTCCGAGCCGCCTTTGCAGCGGCCTCCTCTGAGCTGCCGGCCTCGCCTTTGCCCCAAGCCGCCGCACGGTCAGCCACCTCTCCAAGTCGCTATCTCCAGCCGAGGCCCGATCAACAGTACTTCTGCGAGCAGCTAGTGGTCCGTGCTACGGTGTTGGGGCTGGTCATCATCGTCGTCGTCCTTTGCATCAACAGACCCGCGTTGCCAAGGGAAAAAGTCCATTTTAAACCTTGAACTTGTAGAGGTTCGGTGAATCAAACCCTCAAGTCGAAATCCCTGTTGTTTGCACCCTGAACTATGTAATCCCGGTCTAAATCAAACCCTGGCAAAAAGTCAACCGGGATTTGTCTGATGGGCCAGCCCATTTGTTTTTTTTCTCAAAAAAGTGTTGGCTTTATTCTTCTGTCGCACAGGCCGAACTCTGACTGGGCCGGCCCATGAAAACCGGCGACTATATGAATCAACACCAGATTCGAATATTTTCTTAAATTTCGAACACAAAAAATGTTTCGATTCTTTTTGAGTGTTTATGAAAAGCGAGTACTTCTCAAATTTGTGAACAAATTTACGAAACTTAATTTGGAGAATTTAAACAAACTTTTGGAACATGCATATTTTTTAAAACACCCGAACAAAATTAGGAAAACGGAAAAGATTTAAAACTCGCAAACAATTTTAAACGGGAACATTGTTGAACTCCTGATTTTTATTGAAAACACGGACATCTTTAGAATTTTGTGAAATATAGGAATATTTTTTGAAACTCCAGAAAAAAATTAGAAAACACGACCATTTTTTAATTTTGTGAGTTTTTTAAAACGGAACCAATTTTCTTTAAAAAGTTGTGCATCTGCGTTTTAATAAAAAAATGAATAATTTCGACCATTGAACATTTTTTAATATACAATGAATAATTTCTTAAATACACATTGAACATTTGTGTGATGTATGCTAATCAATTTGTAAATACACAGTGAACATTACTGTGATATACGCTGAACAATTTGAAAATACACAATGAGCATTACTGTGATGTGCGCTGAAAAATTTGAAAGTACATATTAATTTTTTTTCCTATACGCTGAACATTTTTAAGTACATAATAAACATTTTCTTAAATATATGATGACCATTTTCATAATACATGATAAAATCTTGTATAATACACAAAAAAGAAGAAAGTAAAAATAAATAGAAGAAACACAGATTGTTCATCGTATTAAAGTATTATTAATGAAAAAATACACAATGAAATGTTTCCTTATAATGTATTAATGAAAGAAAAAGGAAAACAAAAAACAAAAGAAAGAAAACCCGAAAGAAAAAGGCAGAAAGAATGAAAGAACCAGAAAAAATAAACCTAAAAGATAAAATAAAACAAAAGGTCAACAAAAGAAATGAACAGAAAAACAAAGCAATGAATGGACAGCGCGCGCTGCCGCGAAATGGGCCGGCCCACCCGCGGGCGTAGCCACTGCTGTGGGCGGCAAATAGGTTCCACCACCAATCCCGGCCTTCCTTTGCAATCCCTGTTTGGCAAACGATTCCAGGGTTTGATTTAGACTGAAATTGTATAGTTCAGGGTGCAAACGACAGGGATTTAGACTTGAGGGTTTGATTCGTCGAACCTCTACAATTTTAAGGTTTAAAATGAACTTTTTCCGTTGCCAAGTCGCCGCTCCATCCTGCATCCCGTCGGTGGACCGGAACGACTCAAGTACTGTGCCTAGTACTGCCTCCTCGTGAGAGGATAAAAAGATGAGACACCCGGGCGGTTTGACAGTTCACTGGTACTCTTGAGATCAGACCAACAGTGACCGCACGAGTCCAACACATCACCCAGCCAGCGTACAGTTAATTGCCTGAGCCAAATACACGGTTATAACAAAGAAACGAACGAGCCATGAGATGAGTAGCTACTACTAGTAGAGAGTAATAGCAGCAAGCATTGACGATCCAGCGGATGTGGCGACCAAGGAAAATGGCTTGAAGGATGAAGACATGATTTAGTGCGGCGGGTTAGATCGGTTGCTGGTTTCGAACGGACAGTTGGAGCGGTGTTGTTGACTTTGTTATCAAAAGTCTGAGTAAGGAATAAATCTACTGGCATACTCATTCTCGAACCTCAAGAAACGGCACTGGCGAGACTGGGGTACGGAGAGGCCGCTCCCATTTTGACACGATGGGAGACCCAACGGCTCCTGTACGGACTGGCGACGCAGTCGTCTCGGGCGATGGTGGCGACGGCGCTGCGCAGGGCCTCGTCCCCGCCGACCACGGCGTCGTCGCTCTGGTCTCGGCGGGGGGCCTGGCGGGGGATGGTCGACGGCCCGCTCCCCTGCACCCAGGCGGATGGCCGAGCCCCCTACGGGCGTGGTTAAGTGGTCGGGGAGCCGTTTTTGGGCTCTGGCGGAGGAGGAGTCGGATGGCGAGGAGGAGGCGGTGATTGACGACGACGGGTTGCCAGAGGCGGGCGGCCGTGCGGCCTGCACCATTGGCGACTTCGTGTCGCGGGCCGAGGAGCTTGGGGGCTCTCTCAAGGCCGGACGTCGGCGTGCCTTTGCGCCTGGTGGCTGTGGCCCGCGTCGGGTCGCGGCGGCCGTGCGCAGGGCGCCGGGTTCTTCGTGGGGTCGCGAGGGACGGGGCTCCCTTGCGGTGGCTGATGCGGGGCTGCTCCTGCAGCACGCGTTGGATCCCCCACGCCCGGCGACGGAGCTTCCTGTGGCGGCGGCGGCGGCGCAGCCGGCGCTGGAAGAGGAGCGTCCTAGGGTTGCGGCGGCTGCGCCTGTGTCTTGGGTGGGCCGGCCCGCTGGGATGGCGCCCGGCCCATCTACGGGGCAGCAGTGGGCTGGCGCCCAGTCTCCGGACGGGCCTGGGGTGCAGGGAAACGTGGCAGTCCGGGCCCAGCCCGGCCCACAGGAGGCAATCCAGCCCGTTTCGCCAAACCCAGCGCGGCCATATAAATGGCTATGGATCCCTCGCGGAACCCTAACCCCCTCGCTAGGTTTCCCTGCTTTCGCCGCGGAGGTGCGATGTTTCGGCCATTCCGCACGCTTCCTCTCACCCACCCCTCCACCTCCTCCACTGCGATGCTCCTTCGCGGGAAGTTGTGTCGATGGGCTCCAAGCAAGACCGCCGTGGGGAAAAGCCCCCCATGGATCCGCCGCGGGACCGCAACCGTGGCCGGGCCGACGATGAAGGTGGCTGGGGGCCGCCGCCAGCGTGGTGGCTCAAGGAGCAGGAGCGCAAGAAGAAGAAGAAGGCGGAGTACAAGCAGCGCGGCCTCGAGCTCAAGCGCAAGGGCCTGCAACCTGCGGCGGGCGGCGAGCGGGGCGGCGAAGCTCAAGCGAAGAAGAAATCCAAGCCTGCGGGGGCGGCGGCCTCCAAGCCGCCCCTCCCGCCCAGATCTGAGGCGCCGGGCTCGTCCAAGGGCACGGAGGAGGAATCCATCCCCATTGAGGAAGCCGATGGCCCGGAGTGCTTCAGGTGCGGGCGCACAGGCCACTACCAGAACCTGTGCACCTTCAAGCCCCTGTGCGTGGTGTGCACCAAGGAGGGGCACTCGTCGGCGCAGTGCCCGACCCGCGGCAAGCCCCTGCTTCTCCAAACTATGGGCCACGCCATCTCTGGCGAAGGCTTCTTCTGCCTCCAGTACCTGGAAGATTCGCGGGAGGAGCCTCAGATCCAGTTGGGGGCCAACGCGGCGGTGCTCTCCACTCCGTCCGGCGCGCTCACGTTCGAGATCCTTCAAGTGGAGATGCCTCATCTGTTTGAGGGTGAGTGGGATTGGCAGATCTCACCAATGGAGGGCGGGGCTTTCTCGGTGGTTTTCCCGGATCCGGCGATGCTCAGGATGGCAACACGAAGCGGCAAACTTTTTCTCTCTCTCAACAATTTAATGGTGGATATCCATGATGCGGTTCTCGAAGCTCCCAAAGCTCTGGCGATGCCCGAGGTGTGGGTCAAACTGGGCGGAGTTCCACCAAAGCTGCGGCGCTCCGACATGCTCATGGCGGCTACCACCATGCTCGGCCGCCCCCTGCGGATTGACGAGGAGACTCTCATCCGCCCGGGCCCTGTGCGCATGCGCTTTGCATGCCGCAGCCCCCGCAAGCTGCGTGGACTAGTGCAGATCTGGTTCAATGGCGAGGGCTTCAACATCCACATCGAGCCCGAGCTCCCCCCGGAGCAACTCACGGCGCCCGCCTTGCCAGTCCCACCTCCTCAGCATGGCAAGGGTCCGGATGGGGTGGGGCGCGACGACCCCAGGGACGAAGATAAGGCGACAGATGATAGCATGGGGGACGATTCCATTGACACGGCGACCTGGGAGAAGTTGGGCATCAACGACAAGGGCGGCGCGGCGAACCGGGCGGCGATGCTTCCGTTGGAGTTGCCTCTGGAGGGGAGGTCCATGGAACTAGCGCTCTCAATCCCAAACCAGTATGGATCAAACCTGGGGTCGGTCACGTCCCCCCCGGTGCGGGCGGTGGCGGAGGCTGATGCGGGCCATCTGGAGGAACCGCTGGGAGAGGCCAACACTCCAATCGCGGTGTTAGTGGACTCGCTGCCTCTTGCCTCGCTCTCCCCGTCCCAAGGAGGCCGCAGCTCCAACAAGCTCGGCGCGTCGCAGCAGCTCAAGAAGGTGGCCGTGCGCAAGGTCAGCGCGGAGGCAGGGCGCGCCGCGGAGCTCCTGGGTGCGCCGGAGACGCCCCGTCAGGCGGTGATGGCGCTGGCGGTGCCCAGCCCGGCCCCGACCGCGCTGGAGACGTCCAAGATGGCGTCTTTCCCGAAGGCCAAGCGCTCCAAGGCCATCATGGAGGGGCAGGTGGCCCCTGTGCGTGCCAGCACGCGGGCCAAGGGCGCCAAGGGGAACATGCCTTCGCTCCAACGCGCCCAACTCCTTCAAGCGCAGAAGAATCTAGAAACCTCAAGCAACCCACTCCCCCGTTTTGCAATCTTGGACGCTTTTTCGGACGATCATCTAGGTGAGGTGCTGACTGAGAGTGGGGTTGCCCCGATGGGCGAGGGCGGGGTTTGCGAGCTCATCTCGCTGGTGCGTGCCAAGGAGATGGCACAGGCGGCACTCGCAGCGGCGGCTGCCCAACACGCGGAGCGCTTGGCTACCGAGGGTGAGACCTCGACAGAGCTATTGCTCCAGCCCGAAGGGGAGACAACAACAGGGGTTGCTGCTCCCCCCTCGCCTCGCTGCGGCAAGGTGAGGCGCGTGGCCAAGGCGATCACCTCCAGAGGTGTGCGCCTGCGTAACCGCGTTATTTAGATGCAGGCGTTGTTTTGGAACATCCGTGGCTACGGCCACTCGGGGAGGCGTACCCAACTCAGAGATTACATCCGCAAGGAAGGGATAGATATCGTAGGGCTCCAGGAAACCATCAAATCTGATTTTCGACACCAGGATGTCTTAGCCATAGATCCCCTTGAGCGTTTTTCGTGGCATCATAGTCTGGCAAACGGCCATTCGGGTGGCATGTTGCTGGGTTTCTGTGGTGCCACTTATGAGGTGCTGTCCTGAGAGGCAGGCACCTTCTTCCTCGCTGCCAATATACGCGTGAGAGGCTCGCTTTGCGAACTCGTGGTCGTGCAAGTTTACGGCCCAGCTGATCACTCGCGCTCGGCTGAGTTTCTGGGAGAACTCGAAGCCAAGGTGTTGGCAGTAGCCGCAACCCATGTACCTCTTATGGTGGGTGGCGATTTCAACCTTATCCGCTCCGATGCGGATAAAAGCAATGATAATATCAACTGGCCAAGGGTGGCCATGTTTAATAACGCAATTGCGTCAATGTCACTTAGGGAAGTGACAAGGACTGGGGAAAGATATACTTGGACTAACAAGCAATTAGCCCCGGTTCGATCCGTTTTAGATCGCATGTTCATGTCTCCGGAATGGGAAGTGGTGTTTCCACTTAGCTCGCTCCTGGCAGAAACACGGATCGGCTCGGATCATGCTCCTCTTATCTTATCTTCAGGGGAAGATAAGATTCATCGTAGCCCACGCTTCTTCTTCAAAACAGCGTGGTTCGAAGTCCCTGACTTTGACGCTATCTTTAGGGAAAGATGGATAAGAAGTGTCCAAGCCACGGGCCAGTAGCGCGGCCCTTTGGAGTTCTGGACTGCAGTCGGGGGACGCTTGCGCGCAAGCCTCAAGGGATGGGGTGCGAACCAGGGGCGGGATGACAAAGTTCTAAGGGCGCGGCTTCTCGCCGAGATTGCAACCCTTGATTCACAAGCTGACGGGCGCCCTTTCTTGGAGCAAGAATGGGCGCACCGATACGCCTTAGAAGGGCAAGTCGAAGCGTTGCTCCGTTCGGAGGAGGAATATTGGAGGCGTAGGGGAGGCCTCAAGTGGACGCTCAAGGGTGACGCGAACACTGGCTATTTTCACGCGTACGCGAATGGTCGCCGCAGAAAATGCCTAATCCTTAGACTGCAGACGGAGCAGGGGCTCCTTCTTCAGCAATCGGAGATCAGCAAACATATCTATGACTTTTACATCAGCTTGATGGGGACAGACGAACCTCAACGTGCGCGGTTGCGAGAGGATGTGTGGCTTCCAGCATAGAAAGTCTTAGATTCCGAGAATGACGAGCTGGGGCTCGCGTTCCTCCCCAAGGAAATCGACGAGGCTATCCAAAGTATGAAATCTGACACGGCACCGGGGCCCGACAGGTGGCCGGTGGCGATGTTCAAGCATTTCTGGCCACTATTTCGTGAACCCATCTTTGCGGTGTGCAATGGCTTCATGCGTGGATTCGTGGATATAGCTAGGCTAAACTACGGAGTGCTATCGTTAATCCCGAAAGTGCCTGGTGCGGACAATATTCGCCAATACAGGCCAATTGCGCTCATTAATGTCCCTTTCAAAATCTGCGCCAAAGGGTGTGCCACTAGGTTATCTCCGATAGCTCACCGCACCATTAGCCGAACCCAATCTGCCTTCATACATGGTAGAAACATCTTGGAAGGCCCGCTCGTGCTTCAAGAGACCCTGCACGAACTTAGACGCACGCACGAACCGGCGATTTTACTCAAACTAGACTTCGAAAAGGCCTATGACCGCGTCAACTGGGATTTCCTTAGACAAATCCTAATTAGCCGAGGATTCTCGTCGACATGGGTTCACAGAGTAATGCAGTTGGTCTCGGGGGGCCATACTGCGGTCTCGGTGAACGGAGAAGTAGGAAACTTCTTCAGAAACAAGCGTGGCTTACGCCAGGGTGACCCTATGTCACCGCTTTTGTTCAACTTCATGGTTGATGCGCTTGCGGCCTTGCTTTGTAAAGCAACGGAGGCAGGCCACATCAAAGGGGTGTTGGGGCACCTCATCCCAGGGGGGGATCTCGCACTTACAGTACGCGGATGACACGCTTCTGTTGTTCCAACCGGACATACACAGCATGCCCACGATCAAAGCTCTATTGATCAGTTTTGAACTCATGTCGGGCCTCAAGATCAACTTCCACAAATGTGAAGTGATTCCCATAGGGTTAGGTTCGACTGAGAGCAAGCGTATCGCGGACCAGCTTAACTGCAAACTTGGCAACCTCCGTTTACCTACCTGGGCTTACCACTGGATGCCAAGCGTATCTCGATAGATGGTTGGGCCCCGCTTTGGACTAAGGTCGGTGGGCGGGTGTGTCTGTGGAGAGGGAAGTTCATGTCCTCCGCAGCTAGGCTAATTCTCACGAATGCGAGCCTATCCTCGCTGCCGCAATTTGCGATGGGATTATTCCTACTGGCAGAAGGCGTTCATGTCAAGATGGACACGCCCAGGTCTCGTTTCTTTTGGGAAGGGACGGGACCAAAACGCAAGTACCACATGGTTCGTTGGGATGCGGTGTGTCGTCCCAAAGACCTCGGGGGGTTAGGGATCACTAACACTCGGATCCTTAACATTTCTCTTATGTGCAAGTGGATTTGGAAACTGTCGCAGGGGGCGACGGGCCTGTGGGCAGATCTGCTACGCGCTAAGTATTTCCCGAGCGGCAATTTCTTCGAAGGTAGGGCGCGGGGCTCTCCCTTCTGGAATGACCTTCAGGCGGTCTGTCCAGCTTTTGCTCTTGGCGCCAAATTCAGAATTGGTAATGGCCGCTCGGCCCGCTTTTGGCTAGACAGGTGGGTGGGTGGGGCGCCCCTCTGGGAACAATTTCAGGACTTATATGTCCTGGCTGTCAATCCGGAACAGAAGGTTGCTTCGGCACTCGCCTCTAACCCGCCGGAGATCCACTTCCGTCGGGAGTTAACGGGTCCTGAACAAGCCCTCTTAGAAGAGCTGCTAGCCCTCATTCATCCGGTGACACTGTCCCCTTCTGCTGACACGGTCACCTGGACTCTCACCTCGTCCGGCAAATTTACGGTTAGATCACTCTACCACAGGTTGTGCCAGGGTCAGGGCCCGGCCTTCCCGATGCCGTCGGGACTGTGGGCTGCGCATATGCCGCTTAAGATCAAGGTGTTTTTCTGGCAACTTTTTCGTGATAGACTTCCCACTTCGGCCAATATTGCCAAACGCAATGGCCCATCTTCCGGCCTTTGCGCCATTTGCAACACCGCGGAGGATGGGAATCACGTGTTCTTCCGTTGCCCTCTCGCGCGTTTTGCTTGGAGTGCAGTCCGTGAGGCCACCAACTCCACATGGGACCCGCACTCGGCTAGGGACCTAGCGGCCATAGTTGCAACGATGAATGGAGGCAATAAGCGCGTGCTCTGGAGTTGCCTAGGTGCCTTGGCTTGGGCGATGTGGCTCACCAGGAACAAACTAGCAATCGAGGGAGTTTTCCCTTCTCACCCTGCTAACATTTTGTACAAATGCAACATCTTTCTGCAGCAGTGGAGTCCGTTGGCGAGGTCTAAGGATGCGGAGAAAATGAAGCTAGCTCAAGATCGTCTTCGTCAAGTCTACCTTTTGGCTAGGGAGCCAACCGCCACTCCTTCGTCGTGAAGTGGCTTTTTGTCTAGCGAGCGAGCCTGCGTGCTCTAAGCTCTTGGCTTTTAGCCTGTATTAGACTCGCTGTGACCGCATGTGCCTTTTGGCCTACCGCTACTCCTGTGCCTCCGTGCACGACTGTCCTGAGCCTTCGTGCTCGTTTCGCTACGTTTTTATGTTTTCAGTACTGTTAATGCTGCCTATGTTGGGGGCTTTATTAATTTAAAGCCGGACGCTCCTAGCGTCTTCGTTCTAAAAAAGACTGGGATACACCAAAAGGTCATTTAGCAAAAATGATCAAGCAAAGCTCTTGCAGAAAATGGAAGCCAACCTTTTCTCCTGACTGCTACGACGGTCAGCAGCTGGTCGCTGTAAAAAGCACGTTATATCAATGCAATCTAATGCACGTGGCTCGAGGAAAATCCATCTACGTGGTCCTTGAGGGATCAACACTAATATCCTTTGCATACGTATAAGGATTAAAAAACTTCAGCAACAGTGCTGAAAGATGATTTACGGATGCTACGTACGGATCATCTGTCACTGAAAAAATAAGGTAAAATCCATGTAGTTGATATTTTTTCTTCTTCTTTCAAGAACAGTTACTCTCGCCTGCGATATTGTTTATGCAGGATAATTATTCACAGCAAAAATGATCGTTATGTTATGGATATAAAGCTTTCAATATTATCAACTGCGAGCATCCGACCATACCACATTATTCAACAAATATGTGTGCAAGCCGTCGCCTCTGTGGCTCAGTCTACGACAACGACAACAACACCGCGGCCGGCTCACCCGTCTGCGCCAGTTTACAATACCGTAGACAACTCACCCGTCCGCCCCCGCGGCCGACTCTGCCGCCCGCGCCAGCTTACAATGCCACGGCCGACTCATCTGTCTGTGCCGCCTCTAATGCTGCGGTCGTCTTTACCGTCCGTTTCTTGCAGCCTGGTTTATATCAACATACCGGGCCACACCTATTTGCATGAGCTGATTATTGAGTATGAGCAAGTCACTGCTTGGGTAGCCCGGTTTTCTTCCAACAAATTGGAGGCAAATTATTATACATTATCATCCGTCGTCTGCACTGGATGGCTCAATGGGTAGACGCATAAGTCCGAGCGCGCCTTGGGCCCGGGGGCTACTGTCGGCTTCATGAACGGGGGTCCCCAGACTTGCCTGCCTGCAGCCTGCGGCATGGCTTAATTGGTGGCCTGGTACGGCCCATCTTCATCAATGCAAACTCAAGACCCTCGCGAGGGGCCAAGCCTCGCGGGGAGGACAATGCAAGGCTTCTTCAGGAGCGGCCTTGCCAGTCAGGCTCGCGAGGATGCGGAGAGATCAAGGCAAGGGTACCTCGTGAGGTGCTCGTGACGCAAGCCGTGACGATCGAGACCAGGCGGGCGCCGGCCTGCGCAGTGTCCTTGTTTCCTCTTTGGTGCAAAGGGGGCAAGCACAGACGCGGAGTACCGAGGCATCAGGCAAATGTTACCATTTTGGTGCAACGAGACCAAGACCAGCAGAGCGGCAGGATGGAGGTCACCGTGGAGCCCAAGACGGTGTCATCGTCAGTGCCTTTGGTAGCCGAAGACCAATTTTAGTCAGGATAGCTTGTACTAGATGTTCCCCTTTGAAATGACCGTTGTTGGTGCCCTTCCCACTCAATATTTGGGAAGAGGACCAGGGCATCTATATATAGGGATAGCCACCACAGTAGGAAGGCATCGAGTTCTCACCAAGCCAACAGGGACAGATCCCTTCCTACGAGAACACCACACCAGCTCAAGAACACCTCTCGCGAGGCTGTTCTTCCCCTTGTACTATTCATCATCAGCCCCTGAGGCAATCCACCACATCACACACTGGAGTAGGGTATTACACCACAACGGTGGCCCGAACCAGTATAAATCTCGTGTCCCTCATGCTGTTCATCGATTTAGCTTAGATTCTCGCGAGGCGATTGGACGGGGATTGGTAGGGGGAAGATCTTCGCGTACACCCCAGAGTTCGAACCTCAAGGGTCTGCCGGAACCCAGCATCCGACAACATCCACGTTCCGCTATTGGTTATTGATTGGAGATGTGTCTCGATCATGTCTGCATAGTTCTCGAACCCGTAGGGTCCACACGCTTAACGTTCCATGACGATTTGTATTATGAGTTATGTGTTTTGATGACCAAAGTTTGCTCAGAGTCCCGGATGAGATCACGGACGTGACGAGAAGTATCGAAATGGTCGAGACGTAAAGATCGATATATTGGAAGGCTATATTCGGACATCGGAAAGGTTACGAGTGATTCAAGTATTTTTCGGAGTACCGGGGAGTTACGGGAATTCACCGGCAGAAGTAATGGGCCTTATTGGGCCATATGGGAAATAGAGGAGGCAGGCCAAGGGGGAGGTGGTTCCCCCCCCCATGGGTCCGAATCGGACCAGGGGAAGGGGGAGGCGCCCCCTTGGCCCTTTCCTACTCCCTCTCTCCTTCCTTCTCTCCTACTCCTAAAAGGGAAAGGATTCCTACTAGGACTTGGATGTCCTAGTAGGACTCCATACACTTGGCGTGCCCCTAGGGGGCCGGCCTCTCTCCCTCCCTCCTTTATATACGGGGGCAGGGGGCGCCCCATAGACACACAAGTTGATCAAGTTGATCTTTTAGCCGTGTGCGGTGCCCCCCTCCACAGATTTCCATCTTTGTCATATTGTCGTAGTGCTTAGGCGAAGCCATGCACCGATAACTTCCTCATCACCATCACCACGCCGTCGTGCTGACGAAACTCCCCCTCGGCCTCATCTGGATCTAGAGTTCATGGAACGTCACTGAGCTGAACGTGTGCAGATCGTGGAGGTGTCGTACCTTCGATGCTAGGATCAGTCGGATCATGAAGACATACAACTACATCAACCGCGTTGTCATAACGCTTCCGCTTTTGGTCTACGAGGGTACGTAGACAACACTATCCGTCTCTCCTCTCTCGTTGCTATGCATCACCTAGATAGCTCTTGCATGATCGTAGGATTATTTTTTGAAATTACTGCGTTCCCCAACAGTGGCATCCGAGCCAGGTCTATGCGTAGATGTTATATGCACGAGTAGAACACAAAGAGTTGTGGGTGATAATAGTCATACTGCTTACCAGCATTTCATACTTTGATTCGGCAGTATTGTTGAATGAAGCGGCCCGGACCGACATTACATGACCGCATTCATGAGACTGGTTCTACCGACGTGCTTTTGCACATAGGTGGCTAGCGGGTGTCTGTTTCTCCAACTTTAGTTGAATCAAGTGTGGCTACTCCCCGTCCTTGTTGAAGGTTAAAACAACACACTTGACAAAAAATCATTGTCGTTTTGATGCATAGGTAAGAACGGTTCTTGCTAGAAGCCCGTAGCAGCCACGTAAAACTTGCAACAACAAAGTAGAGGGCGTCTAACTTGTTTTTGCAGGGCTTGCTGTGATGTGATATGGTCAAGGCATGATGTGATATAAATTGTTGTATGAGCTGATCATGTTTTGTAACAAAGTTATCGACAACTGGCAGGAGCCATATGCTTGTCGCTTTATTGTATGAAATGCAATCGCCATGTAATTGTTTTACTTTAACACTAAGCGGTAGCGATAGTCGTAGTAACAATAGTTGGCGAGACGACAACGATGCTACGATGGAGATCAAGGTGTCGCGCCAGTGATGATGGAGATCATGACGATGCTTCGGTGATGGAGATCGTGAGCACAAGATGATGATGGACATATCATGTCACATATTTTGATTGCATGTGATGTTTATCTTATTATGCATATTATTTTGCTTAGTACAGTGGTAGCATTATAAGATGATCCCACACTAAATTTCAAGGTATAAGTGTTCTCCCTGAGTATGCACCGTTGCTATAGTTCGTCGTGCCGAGACACCACGTGATGATCGGGTGTGATAAGCTCTACGTTCACATACATTGGGTGCAAGCCAGTTTTGCACACGCAGAATACTCGGATTAAACTTGACGACCTAGCATATGCAGATATGGCCTCGGAACACTGAGACCGAAAGGTCGAACGTGAATCATATAGTAGATATGATCAACATAGTGATGTTCGCCATTGAAAACTACTCCATCTCACGTGATGATCAGACATGGTTTAGTTGATTTGCATCACGTGATCACTTAGATGATTAGAGGGATGTCTCTCTGAGTGGGAGTTCTTAAGTAATATGATTAATTGAACTTTAATTTATCATGAACTTAGTCCTGATAGTATTTTGCAAATTATATTGTAGATCAATAGCTCGCGTTATAGCTTCCCTATGTTTTTTTACATGTTCCTAGAGAAAACTAAGTTGAAAAATGATAGTAGCAGTGATGCGGACTAGGTCTGTGATCTGAGGTGTATTCTCATTGCTGCACAGAAGAATTATGTCCTTGATGCACCGCTAGGTGACACACCTATTGCAGGAGCAGATGCAGACGTTATGAACGTTTGACTAGCTCAATATGATGACTACTTGATAGTTTAGTGCACCATACTTTACGGCTTAGAACCAAGACTTCAAAAATGTTTTTGAGACGTCATGGAGCATATGAGATGTTCCAAGAGCTGAAATTGGTATTTCAGACTCATGCTTGTGTCAAGAGGTATGAGACCTCTCACAAGTACTTTTCCTAAAAGATGGAGGAGAATTGCTCAACTAGTGAGCATGTGCTCAGAATGTCTGGGTGCTACAATCTCTTGAATCAAGTGGGACTTAATCTTCTAGATAAGATAGTGATTGACAGAGTTCTCTAGTCACCATCACCAAGTTATTGGAACTTCGTGATGAACTATAGTATGCAAGGGATGGCGAAAACGATTCTCGAGCTCTTCGCGATGCTGAAAATCGACAAAGGTAGAAATCAAGAAAGAGCATGAAGTGTTGATGATTGACAAGACCACTAGTTTAAAGAAAAGGGCAAAGGGAAAGAAAGGGAACTTGAAGTAGAATGGCAAGCAAGTTGTCACTCCCGTGAAGAAGCCCAAAGCTGGACCTAAGCCTGAAACTGAGTGCTTCTACTGGAAAGGAAATGGTCACTAGAAGCGGAACTACCCCAAATATTTGGCGGATAAGAAGGATGGCAAAGTGAACAAAGGTATATTTGATATACAGATTATTGATGTGTACTTACTTGTGTTCATAGCAACCCCTGGGTATTTGATACTGGTTCAGTTGCTAAAATTAGTAACTCAAAATGGGAGTTGAAGAATGAACATAGACTAGTTAAGGGTGAAGTGACGATGTGTGTTGGAAGTGGTTCCAAGATTGATATGATCATCATCGCACACTCCTATACTTTCGGGATTAGTGTTGAACCTAAATAAATGTTATTTGGCATTTGCGTTGAGCATGGATATGATTAGATCATGTTTATTACAATACGGTTATTCGTTTAAGATAGAGGATAATTGTTATTCTGTTTACATGAATAAAACCTTCTATGATCATACACCCAATGTTGATGGTTTATGGAATTTTGATCGTAATGATAAACATAATATTGATGCCAAAAGATGCAAAGGTTATAATGATAGTGCAACTTATTCGTGGCACTGTCGTTTGGGTCATATCGGTGTAAAGCACATGAAGAAACTCCATAAAGATGAACTTTTGGAATCACTTGATTATGAATCATTTGATACTTGCGAACCGTGCCTTATGTGCAAGATGACTAAAACTCCGTTCTCCAGAATAATGGAACGAGATAGTGACTTATTGGAAATAATACATACTGATGTATGCAGTCCAATGAGTATTGATGCTCATGGCAGGTATCGTTATTTTCTGACCTTCATAGATGATTTGAGCAGATATGGGTATATCTACTTAATGAAACACAAGTCTGAAACATTTGAAAAGTTCAAAGAATTTCAGAGTGAAGTAGAGAATCGTCGTAACAAGAAAATAAAGTTTCTA
This sequence comes from Triticum dicoccoides, assembly GCF_002162155.2. Lineage (NCBI taxonomy): Eukaryota > Viridiplantae > Streptophyta > Magnoliopsida > Poales > Poaceae > Triticum > Triticum dicoccoides. The sequence continues at coordinate 444,807,690 of NC_041387.1, read as the reverse complement.
TGATCTGATCGTGGAGGAGAATATTTGAGTTACGAGTTTGGCCTTCATTTAAAACGTGGAATACTTTCACAGCTCACACCACCTGGAACACCACAACGTAATGGTGTGTCCGAACGTCATAACAACACTTTATTGGATATGGTGCGATCTATGATGTCTCTTACTGATTTACCATTATCGTTTGGGGTTATGCATTAGAGACAACTGCATTCACGTTAAACAGGGCACCATCGAAATCCGTTGAGACGATGCCTTATGAACTATGGTTTGGAAAGAAAACCAAAGTTGCCGTTTCTTAAAGTTTGGGGCTGCGATGCTTATGTGAAAAAGCTTCAACCTGATAAGCTCGAACCCAAATCGGAGAAGTGTGTGTTCATAGAATACCCAAAGGAAACTGTTGGGTACACCTTCTATCACAAGATCTGAAGGCAAGATATTCGTTACTAAGAATGGATCCTTTCGAGAGAAGGAGTTTCTCTCGAAAGAAGTGAGTGGGAGAAAAGTAGAACTTGGTGAGGTAATTGTACCTTCTCCCTTATTGGAAAGTAGTTCATCCCAAAAATCAATTCCAGTGATTCCTACACCAATAAGTGAGGAAGCTAATGATGATGATCATGAAAACTTCAGATTAAGTTACTACTGAACCTCGTAGGTCTTCCAGAGTAAGATCCGCACCAGAGTGGTACGGTAATCCTATTCTAGAAGTCGTGTTACTAGACCATGATGAACCTACGAACTATGAGGAAGCGATGATGAGCCCAGATTCCGCAAAATGGCTTGAGGCCATGAAATCTGAGATGGGATCCATGCATGAGAACAAAGTGTGGACTTTGGTGGACTTGCCCGATAATCGGCAAGCCATAGAAAATAAATGGATCTTAAAGAGGAATACGGACGTTGATAGTAGTGTTACTATCTACAAAGCTCGAATTGTTGCAAAAGGTTTTCAACAAAGTCCAAGGTGTTGACTACAATGAGATTCTCTCAACTGTAGCAATGCTTAAATCCATCCGAATCATGTTAGCAGTTGCCATATTATATGAAATCTGGCACATGGATGTCAAAACTGCATTCCTGAATGGATTTCTAGAAGAAGAGTTGTATATGATGCAACCAGAAGGTTTTGTCGATTCTAAAGGTACTAACAAGGTGTGCAAGCTCCAGCGATCCATCTATGGACTGGTTCAAGCACCTCGGAGTTGGAATATACGCTTTGATAAGTTGATCAAAGCATATAGTTTTATACAGACTTGCGGTGAAGCCTGTATTTACAAGAAAGTGAGTGGGAGCACTACAACTTTTCTGATAAGTGTATGTGATTGACATATTGTTGATCAGAAATAACGTAGAATTTTCTAGAAAGCATAAAGGAGATTTTGAAAGGAGATTTTCAAAGAAAGACCTTGGTAAAGCTGCTTACATATTGGGCATCAAGATCTATAGAGATAGATCAAGACGTTGAATAAGATTTTTCAATGAATACATAACTTGACAAGTTTTTGAAAGAGTTCAAAATGGATCAGTCAAAGAAGGAGTTCTTGTCTGTATAACAAGGTGTAAAGTTGAGTAAGACTCAAAGCCCGACCATAGCAGAAAATAGAAAGAGAATGAAAGTCATTTCCTATGCCTCAGCCATAGGTTCTATAAAGTATGCTATGCTGAGTACCAGACCTATTGTGTACCTTGCCATGAGTTTGGCAAAGGGGTACAATAGTGATCTAGGAGTAGATCATTGGATAGTGGTCAAAATATCCTTAGTAAGAACTAAGGAAATGTTTCTCGGTTATGGGGGTGATAAACAGGTCATCGTAAAGAGTTACATCGATGCAAGCTTTGACACTGATCCAGATGACTCTAAGTCTCAATCTGGATACATATTGAAAGTGGGAGCAATTAGCTGGAGTAGCTGATGTGGACCAGATCATGACCAAGGCATCCAAGAGTGAGGTTAATGCTAGCACAAATGCTGAACCATTAGAGCATCCAAAGGAAGACAAGGGCAAAACCATTATCTTAGTTGGGAAGCTTCCGGTGCCTATTTTGGGAGAAATGACACATCAGATTTCCAGCAACAACTTCCCACCTAAACCTAATTAATTCTAGAAGTCTCTAGCACTTTATAGAGGCTGGAAAAGATGGTCTTAGAAGTCATCTTTCATTCAAAAAAATGGTGCATCATTTAAGGTGTTGAGTCAAAAGTTGTGCAAGTTTCCATGCAAGCTGTCCAGGAATTTATTACAGCGCGAGGCTCAACAAGTTTGCTCCTGCTACAGCTTGGGGCTCACGAATTTAACCTTCCTTTTGAGTTGTTTTCACACCTAACTAGTAGGTGCTTCTAGTATAAATACTCCCCAGCTGTTCCATGTGAGGGGGGATGAGATTTCTGAGTTTATGTTTGTAGACAGCCGGTGAGGTTGTGTTGTGCTGTGAGCACTAGTATCGTTGAGTGTTAGCTCGTGTGTGTGGATTGGAGGGCCTATCCTCAATTCATATAGGATCCTTGTGGTTCCCTCTTGTGATTCTTCTTAGGTTCACAAGCTTCATGGTTTGGGCTGCATCCTTGTAAACCCAGCTAGTTATCCGCTGCAATTTATCTAAGAGTGTTTCCTCTTGTTCTTGCCACTTGAGAGAAACAAAGTTTGCTAAAACAAGTATCGAGTGAGTTTGTTGCTGCTCCTTGTAAGTTCTTTGGCACTGTGAAAGATCGTTTCCGAGGCATCCCACATCATCTTGGCATCATAGGTTTAGGTTGTTCGCGGTGCTATTTTCTCTCTTGCTGATTTTGTTCTTGAGAAGCTTCCATGGGTTCGAGGAGATCCAGCAGTGTTGATGGTGTGCATGGAGGTAGGCACCTCGTGGAGGAGGAGCTGCCACTTCCCGTGTACGATCCAAGCTTGCAGCCTGCCTATGTGTTGGCATTGGAGGATACACGAGAGTATGTGTTGAACAAGGTGGAGAGGCGCATATCGGCCGTGGAGACCAACCTTGGCCGGAGAATCGACTCCCTCACCAAGGAACTCCGTCGAGATAGGCTTGCTGCACGGGGTCGACATCGACACATTCCCGAACAGCAGGGCCAACGCCACCTTGAGGAGGAGCATGGAGAGCACAACCACGTCTACTCGGGTGATGCTCATAGCTACTACGCTGCACCACCTCGGCGTGCTCGCTACGACCAGCGAGGTGCTAATTGGGCGCCACCGTCGCCACCATGAGATGGGCTTGCGGCACGGGGTCGACATCGACAACTCCCCATACAGCAGGACCACCATGGAGAGCATTGGAGCGACCACTCCGATGATGCTCAAAACTACTACGAGCCTCGACCACGACGTGTTCATCATGATCATAGCGGAGAAGGCCAAGAAGGCTTTGCCATGGGAGGAAGAGGTCATGGGCGTGCTCATCGTGACCATGAAGATGATGGGATTGGTAAATTCAAACTTACCATACCATCGTTCAATGGGAAAACCGAGCACGATGATTATTTGGAGTGGGAGATGCGTGTGGATCAGATTTTTGATAGCCACCGCTATACGGAGGAGAAGAAGGTACGATAGGCATCCATTGAGTTTACTGGATATGCTTTGATTTGGTGGAACCAATTGTGTCGTGCTGGAGGTTGTTCGGAGACATGGGTGCAAATGAAAAATCTGTTGCGGAGACGGTTTATTCCTGAACATTTCACAAGAACCTTGTACAATCGACTCCAACGATTGTGCCATGGTAATTCTTGTGTTGATGAGTACTATAAAGAGATGGAGATTTTGGTGATTAGGACAGCGGTGAATGAGCCAGAGGAGGCCACAATGTCAAGATTCTTTCATGGACTGAATGAAGATGTGCAAGAAAGGATAGAGATGGTTACATATCAAGATTTGCAAGAACTTATGCATCAAGCTATTCGTGTAGAGCAGCAGCTGAAGCGTCACCAATATCGCAGCCAAACCTGTACATCAAGCACTTGGAGAGGTTCAGCTCAGCGAGAAGTAGATGGAAGTGTCGCTGCAGATTTTCGCTCACACAACAAGATGTCTACAAAGGAAGCTAATGCATCAAAGGTTGAATCTTCCAATACTCCTGCCACTCGCATTAGTAATATTCAGTGCCATACATGCAAGGGTAGAGGTCACTTCAAGAAGGATTGTCCTAATCTGAAGAAGGTTTTACTCACAAATGATGGATATGTCACCGATGACTCAAGAGACAAATCTGAATCTGAGAAGAAAGATGCAAATTATTGTACTTTTGAGACCGGAGCACCTCTGAGTTCAGATGGAGGAGATGGTGTTAATCTCATGGTTCGCAAAGTGGCTCATGATGATGCTCCTATTATGGAGAAGGGCCAGCGACAAAATGTGTTCCAATTCATTTGCAAGATCAAGGATAAAAACTGCAAGGTGGTCATCGATGGAGGCAGCTACAACAACATCATTAGTAGTGATCTTGTGCATGCTCTTGGGATGTCAACATGGAGGCAGCCCCAGCCATATTATGTAAAGTGGCTGAATGGTGTTGGTAAGCCGAAGATTATGCATCGTGCGAGGGTGCAATTTTCAGTGGGAAGTTATGTGGACAAAGTGGTATGTGATGTGGTGCCAATGCGAGCTTGTCATCTTCTTTTGGGAAGACCGTGGCAGTTTGATCATGATGCTACTCATCATGGGAGGTCTAACAAGTATTTTTTCATGCATCAAGGAGTGAACCATGTCTTGGAACCTATGGTGGATCAAGTACTCAAGGTTGAGCAATTCCCACAAGTGAAGAAGCCCAAAAAGAATACCTCAAAACCGAGGACGGTTTTGTTTGAAGGAAGGGAGGATGATGTGGAATAGATCATGACCAAGGCATCCAAGAGTGAGGTTAATGCTTGCACAAATGCTGAACCATTAGAGCATCCAAAGGAAGACAAGGGCAAAACCATTATCTTAGTTGGGAAGCTTCCAGTGCCTATTTTGGGAGAAATGACACATCAGATTTCCAGCAGCAACTTCCCACCTAAACCTAATTAATTCTAGAAGTATCTAGCACTTTATAGAGGCTGGAAAAGATGGTCTTAGAAGTCAGCTTTCATTCAAAAAAATGGTGCATCATTTGAGGTCTTGAGTCAAAAGTTGTGCAAGTTTCCATGCAAGTTGTCCAGGAATTTATTACAGCGTGAGGCTCAACAAGTTTGCTCCTGCTACAACTTGGGGCTCACGAATTTACCCTTCTTTTTGAGTTGTTTTCACACCTAACTAGTAGGTGCTTCTAGTATAAATACTCCCCAGCTGTTCCATGTGAGGGGGGATGAGATTTCTAAGTTTATGTTTGTAGACAGACGGTGAAGTTGTGTTGTGCTGTGAGCACTAGTATCGTTGAGTGTTAGCTTGTGTGTGTGGAGTGGAGGGCCTGTCCTCAATTCATATAGGATCCTTGTGGTTCCCTCTTGTGATTCTTCTTAGGTTCACAAGCTTCATGGTTTGGGATGCATCCTTGTAAACCCAACTATTTATCCGCTGCAATTTATCTGAGAGTGTTTCCTCTTGTTCTTGCCACTTGAGAGAAACAAAGTTTGCTGAAACAAGTATCGAGTGAGTTTGTTGCTGCTCCTCGTGAGTTCTTTGGCACCATGAAAGATCGTTTCCGAGGTGTCCCGCATCAGTAGCTCTATGCAGAGCATTGTAGAAATAGAATATTTGCAAAATACATACGACACTGAATGTGTTAGACCCATTGACTAAACTTCTATCATGAGTAAAACATGATCACACCTTAGTACTCTTCGGGTGCTAATGACATAGCGATGTGAACTAGATTATTGACTCTAGTAAACCCTTCGGTTGTGGGTCACATGGCGATGTGAACTATGGGTGTTGGTCACATACAGATGTGAACTATTGGTTTTAAATCACATGGCGATGTGAACTAGATTACTGACTCTAGTGCAAGTGGGAGACTGAGGGAAATATGCCCTAGAGGCAATAACAAAGTTGTTATTTATATTTTCTTATATCATGATAAATGTTTATTATTCATGCTAGAATTGTATTAATCGGAAACTTAGTACATGTGTGAATACATAGACAAAACAAAGTGTCCCTAGTATGCCTCTACTTGACTAGCTCGTTAATCAAAGTTGGTTATGTTTCCTAACCATTGACATGTGTTGTCATTTGATGAACGGGATCACATCATTAGGAGAATGATGTGATGGACATGACCCATCTGTTAGCTTAGTATTATGATCGTTACAGTTTCATTGCTACTGCTTTCTTCATGACTTATACATGTTCCTCAGACTATGAGATTATGCAACTCCCGAATACCGAAGAAACACCTTGTGTGCTATCAAACATCACAACATAAATGGGTGATTATAAAGATGCTCTACAGGTGTCTCCGAAGGTGTTTGTTGGGTTGGCATAGATCGAGATTAGGATTTGTCACTCTGTGTTTCGGAGAGGTATCTCTGGGGCCTCCAGGTAATGCTCATCACTATAAGCCTTGCAAGCAATGTGACTAATGAGTTAATTGCGAGATGAAGTATTACGAAACGAGTAAAGATACTTGCCGGTAACGATATTGAACTAGGTATGATGATACCGACGATCGAATCTCGGGCAAGTAACATACAGATGACAAAGGGAACAATGTACGTTGTTGTGCGGTTTGACCGATAAAGATCTTCGTAGAATATGTAGGAGCCAATATGAGCATCCAGGTTCTACTATTGGTTATTAATCGGAGATGTGTCTTGATCATGTCTACATAGTTCTCGAACCTGTAGGGTCCGCACGCTTAACGTACGATGACGATTTGTATATGAGTTATGTGTCTTGATGACCGAAGTTTGTTCGGAGTCCCGGATAAGATCACGGACGTGATGAGGATTCTCGAAATGGCCGAGACATAAATATCGATATATTGGAAAGCTATATTCGGACATCGGAAAGTTTCGAGTGATTTGAGTATTTTTTGGAGTACCAGGGAGTTACGAGAATTCACCGGGAGAAGTAATGGGCCTTATTGGGCCATATGGGAGATAGAGGAGGCAGGCCAAGGGGAGGTGGCCCCCCCATGGGTCCGAATTGGACTAGGGGAAGGGGCGGAGCCCCCTTGCCCTTTCCTACTCCCTCTCTCCTTCCTTCTCTCCTACTCCGAAAAGGGAAAGGATTCCTACTAGGACTTGGAAGTCCTAGTAGGACTCCATACACTTGGCGCGCCCCTAGGGGGCCGACCTCTCTCCCTCCCTTGTTTATATACGGGGGCATGGGGCACCCCATAGACACACAAGTTGATCAAGTTGATCTTTTAGGCATGTGCGGTGCCCCCCTCCACAGATTTCCACCTCGATCATATAGTCGTAGTGCTTAGGCGAAGCCCTGCGCCGGTAACTTCATCATCACCGTCACCACGCCTTCATGCTGACGAAACTCTCCCTCGACCTCAGCTGGATCTAGAGTTCATGGGACGTCACCGAGCTGAACGTGTGCAGATCGCGGAGGTGTCGTACCTTCGGTGCTAGGATCGGTCAGATCATGAAGACGTACGACTACATCAACTGCGTTGTCATAACGCTTCCGCTTTTGTTCTAAGAGGGTACGTAGACTACACTCTCCCCTCTCATTGCTATGCATCACCTAGATAGTTCTTGCGTGATCGTAGGATTTTTTTTCAAGTTACTGTGTTCCCCAACAATGTCCATCATAGAATAAAAAATGTTTTGGTGATTTTTATTTATTTATAGTTTTATCGTCACTTTTTATATATGCTATTTGCAGACTTAGAAATTTATGCGTTCAAGAGGTCAAGAAGATGGCACCTTATCATTATCTATTTGTAGCAACACGGGAGATCTAAAAAGATGATCAAGTTATACTCATGGTAAAGCTGAACGACAAGTTGTTCACCTCCACAACACTATTAAAAAGTAGCTTTCTATGGAAAATAAAAATGGCACGTTTTTTCATCTTCATGCCTTCTTATTTCTATCTATATTATGCATCAAGTGCTAACAGTCACCGTTTCTTCCGTCCCTACAAACCAAATCAATGGTTGATGCTTTGTTTCTTAAGTAAGGAAACTATTGTAGTAGGAGGATTCTCCCAGGAGAGCCTTTATATTTTCTTATAGATCTATACGGCTAAGGTTTCAAAGTTTAGTTGCTCACAGTGCTTTTGGTTTGTAGGGACGGAAGAAACTACTGTAGTAAGAGGATTGTATTTGTGTTTTTGTCATACCTTTTGCCTATAGGTCCACTCTCCATTTATTCTGTTCTTTTGGTTCTCTAATAATGTCACATGGATAACTTAACTACCTTATCACCACAAATATGTACTGATTTGATTTCATATATATTTTGTCGGTACGGTATTTAGGATTTGTGTGACGATCCAGGAGATAAATTTAGGAGGTTCCTGTCGGTGTCAAAACCTGTGGATCTTGGGTAGGGGGTCCTGAACTATGCCTCTAAGGCTAATGGTAATAGGAGGCGGGGGACACGATGTTTACCCAGGTTCGGGCCCTCTCGATGGAGGTAATACCCTACTTCCTGCTTGATTGATCTTGATGATATGAGTATTACAAGAGTTGATCTACCACGAGATCGTAGAAGCTAAACCCTAGAAGCTAGCCCATGATTATGACTGTTGTTGTCCTACGGACTAAACCCTCCGGTTTATATAGACACCGGAGGGGGCTAGGGTTACACAGAGTCGGTTACAGGGAAGGAGATCTACATATCCGAATTGCCAAGCTTGCCTTCCACGCAAAGGAGAGTCCCACCCGGACATGGGACGAAGTCTTCAATCTTGTATCTTCATAGTACAACAGTCCGGCCAAAGTATATAGTCTGGCTGTCCGAGGACCCCCTAATCGAGGACTCCCTCAGTAGCTCCTGAACCAGGCTTCAATGACGATGAGTCCGGCGCGCAGATTGTCTTCGGCATTGCAAGGCGCGTTCTTCTCCAAATCTAGAGTACCTGTTGTAATGAGTAGTGTCTGGCTTCCCATTAATGTTGCACTCCTCGGCTTTTGTGCTTTAATAATGGCTATCTCCACGTGTCAAGCAAATGCAAGAAGTCAGGGCATTTTTACATTTGCCACCATGACCATGTAATTAAATCATCTATTTAAAGAGACAGGGATCCTCAGATCCAAATCACACCATCCTCTCCCAGCGAGTATCCATCAGAGCGCGCCCGGAAAAAACCATCCCATCATGGCCGGCCGGCGCAGCTCCTCCTCTCGCTCCCGTAGCACTAAGCCAGGTGATTGGGAGAAGTGTTCTGTCCCCCACAACCGATTGATAGAGTTGCAGACCCATGGGTTTCTCCCGCCTGCATATATGGTCCCCGTCCGAGCCGGACTAGCCACCTACAAGGTGGTGAACAAGCGGAGAGTTTTCCCAACCCATCCAGGGGGGAGCGGGTATGCCTCATCCCTTAGTTGCTGAGGGGACTTTGATTTCCAATCCATTCGTTCCTCCGCGGGCTCCTGGAGTTCTATGGCCTCGAGCTGCATAACTTTACTACTGCCTCCATATTACACATCGCCGGCTATGTCGCCTTTTGCGAGCTGTTCCTGGGCTGCGAAGCTCATTTCGAGCTATGGAAGAGGCTATTCTGCCTCGTACCCCGCACTCAGGAGGGGTCAATATATCAAGTAGGCGGAGCCGAAATATGGTGCATCGCCGGGACCGGATACCTGTCCGGTACTTCGAAGAATACATCGGAAGACTGGCCTTCGGAGTGGTTTTATATGGAGGACGTCCCCCTTCCGGACCCTATCCGGATAGGCCTTCCTGAGTTTGCGAATGCCCCGTTGAAGAAACGCCACAGCTGGTGCCCCCGGAGCCCCCAGGAGGAAGATAACAGAGATGTCCTTTACCTGATGGGCAGGATGAAAACGCTATCCAAATCAGGGCTGACAATAATTGAAGTCATGTCAATATGTATAATGCGGGGAGTGCAGCCATTTCAATATCGGGGGAAACCCATGTGGCACTTCAATGGAGAAGACGATGCCACCCGCTGCGGCTGTAAAGGTCCTGACTCCGCCGCCGCTCTGGCGAAAATACTGTCCGATTTGTACAAAGGAGAAGAAGAGGAGTTCATCCGTATTAAGCCACGGGATGGATTCTCCATGTACAACCCCCCAAGCTGGGTGAGCTGCTATCTTTTATTCCAGTCCTTCCCGCATTCTTTATCACAAATATTTACCTTGCCAATTCATAGCAGGAACTGCGAAAAGCTGTGAGGGAGGTCCACAGCCCGTCTCCACAGCCGGAGGACCCCGACCGGGCCCTCGACCCCAGACTTGAAGAAGATCTGGACATATTTGTGGAGCTTGTCAACATGACATTTTACCAGTTAAGCTGTGACGGTGCCTTGGTGGCCATCATAGCTGATTATCCTGGCCTACTCCCTGCATCACATGTAAGTAAAACCGGAGTCCCAACTTCCAATAAGGATCCCCTCTTTGCGCCTTACCCACCGCATATGTATTGCATTTTACAGGGAAGGCCATCGTGGCACCATGACGAACCCGTGGTGACTCGCCAACAAGGGGCACCGAAGCCGGGTAGGCTTAAAAGGAAGGTGGTCAGGACCGAGACGCCATCGCAGAGGTATGATAAAGAAACCTGCTCCGTGATTATCATCTTTAAAATGTAATAATGTTTGTGGTTCCTAGCAGAAAAAACGCTCGCCGGACTATGTCTGGAGAGCCTGCCGGCCACGGCTCCACTAGCCGTACTCTAGAGCCGGTCTTAGGGGCAGAGGCTAATGCGGGGACAACACCGTATGGTCCTCCTATGGAGGATGCGAATAGCCTCTCTGCTACAAACTCCAAAGTGGAGAGCGCCATGAATCACAGGCGTCGACGGGCCGTACTCCGCGACCCTATTTTCTCCAAAGAGGCGTTTAATGCCTTCAACTCAGGAGACGCATACGTCCTAGCTGCTCAAGATGGCCTTGCCAGAGCTATGGACCAGTATGTAAAGGATATTCGGGGTGAGAGAATCAGATATTATGTATATCGGTAGCCCCTGAGACATGAAACAGTTGGCACAACTGATTTAAGGATCATTGTATGCATAGGTTCTTACGGAGAAGAATACCTAGTTGTCTCAGGAGCTAGAGGAGTGCAAAGCCCAGCTACGGGCCGCAGTTGCCGGAATGGAGGAGTCCAAGAAGGCCTCATCTGGTAATACTTGTCTTGATCGAAACGAATGTAATGACGTGTACCAGTTAGTGTTCGGCATGAATGCAAATCTAACAATAGATTCTGCAGACAATCCTGGAGGTAATCCAGAGATCGTACCGAGGGATGAGCAATATGCTGAACGACAGCTAAAGGCTAGCGAGCGCGTGCTTACAAAGGTTATACGAGAGAAAAATGATCTCCAGGATGCCCATACCCGGCTGGGCATTGAGCTAAAAGATGTTCGAGCCCAACTTGCTGACTCCGCGAAGGAGAATAAGAGGCTTCGACGCAGCCTTTTTAGTAAGTGCTCGAACGAACCTTTATAAAGTTCGGCGAAGAAATGAGCTAACAGAATTATGTCTGTAGGTATGCTGACAGGTCGTCCCGAAGAGGAGATGCCCGGATCTGCAGGCGATTTTCTGCAAGAGCTCTCACAACTGCACGGACAAATTCGGCAGGTGATGCAGGGTATTGCTCACGCCTTGTGGCCGTCCGCCTCCCTGCCAGGAGGCATGGGAGAGCTTGCAGAGATGCTCAAGGGAGCGTGGCAACGCTTCCGGTTATGGAAGATATCGGCCTGCCGACAAGGTGCAAGGGAAGCCTGGGCCATGGTGAAGACCCGATACACCAAGGCTCACCCGAACCACCACTACAAAAAAAGACACATCCGTTACATTTTGGGCCGAACAATTTTTTTTTCTGTCATACATATGACACTTCTATGACGATAATTGTGACAAAACCTGGTATCATCATAGATGTGGTGGGCTCGTACTTCTATGACAAAAAATCATGACTGAAAATGGGCTTTTCGTCCTGGGCGGGCCGGAGACGCAGCTGCATGACATTCTTTGGGCCGTCCATGAGGGAAAAAACCATGGTAGAAGCGAGGGCGAGGAAAATTTCGGAGAGTTCCCGGTTACGGTGGGAGGTTGGGGGCCGAGCGATGCGCGTTTCTCTTGTACACGTACACGCGTGTGTGCAAGGCGTTGGCTCTAACTGAACCCGAGCGAGGCATTGGGCTCTAACTGAACCCGAGCGATTGCACTGCAGGCTACGCGTTACTGAACCCGAGCGATCGATTGATGGCTGTTAACTGAACCCGATCAAGCAGTTCCTTCGCTACTGCTGCTAACTGAAGTCGATCGATTGGATGAACAGCGAGTGTTGCGGGGGGTGGGGGGTGGGGGGTGGATGAACAGTGAGCGGTGGGGGTGGATGCAGGACCCTGTGGCGTTGCCTTTGGATGAACAGGACCCCGTGGTGTGGAGGGCTGGATGAACAGTAGACGGTGGAGGGGTGGTTGAACAGTAGCCGGTGGAGTAGCGCGCGGTGGAGGCTGGATGAACAGGAGCCCGTGGAGGCTGGAGGAGGTCGACGGTAGCCCGTGGAGGCTGGAGGAGGTCGACGATGGAGATGAACAATATCCCGTGGAGTCCCGTTTTGCGGTACGCCACACCCCTCCCGATGAACAGGACCCCTGTTTCGACCATAGCGCTCCAACACAAGTCCGTTTCGTCCGTTTACGGTACGCCACACCCCTCCCGATCAACAGGACCCCCGGTTCGACCGTAGAAGGTCTGTTTCCTCCGTTTTGCGGTATACCACACCCTCCCGATCAACAGGACCCCCGTTTCGACCGTCGAAGGTCCGTTTCCTCCATTTTGCGGTACGCCAGACCCCTCCCGATCTAAAGGACCCCGTTCTGAACGTGGCCGGTCGAACACAAGGCCGTTTCCTCCGTTCTGCGGTACGCCAGGCCTCGTTTCCATCGCATGTTCCGTCCAAGCCCTCCCCATGAACACGACGACGATGCTGTTTCTCTGTTCCGACCCAACCATGTACACGAGCCCTAGCCATACGTATGCGCGAGTAGGTGTTCGAGACCCCGCCCATATGTACACATACGTGGCCATATTTTCTTTCTTGCACACTGGCCGCTGTACGTACATGTACATGCTACGTGTGCGCCTCTACTATGACACGTACGCGCCTCTACTACGACACGTGCGCGCCTCTACATCGAGCATTATATATGTACGTACACGTTCACGACTAGAATGATAACGCTACGTATGCTTCTACCAGGTGGGTCCCGACTGTCAGGCACTTCCTTGCATGTGAAGATGTAGCTGGTGGGTCCCAGCAGTCAAGGGGGCGAATCGTTTTTTTTGCCCGGACGCACTTCCTTGCGTGCGAAGGTGTAGCTGGTGGGTCCCAGCAGTCAGGGGGGAAATGTTTTTTCAAGAAATACGGTGGCCCGTCCGGTGGGTCCCTGCTGTCAGGTGGAGGAATCGTTATTTTCCGCGTAATAAGGAGGCACTTCCATGCTGCGGCCGTGGACCCAGCTGTCAGCCTCTCCATGTACAGTCCACGTCCGATGGAAGTCGTTCCTTCGTTGACCACACCGCGCCGAGAGCACTAGGGCGGTGGACGATGGCGAGGCCTAGGAAGGGGATGACGTGGAGCCGGTGAAGACGTGACAGTGGAGGCCCACGCGGAGAGGAGTATGAGGGTTCACTCGTTTGGCTGTTGTGTGAGGCTGTCGTATTTTTGCCGTAGGGCCTGACTAGCAGTGGGAATAGTAGGGAGCGGTGAGGCCTCCGCGGCAGCACAACCGACCACGGGAGGCAGGAGCAGGCGGCACGACCGGCGCTGCTTTGTGCGGCTGGAGCAAGAAGACCAGAGGTTGAAGAATCACTATGGCCGTTGGATGGACATCGTATGGTCACTGGAGCTAGAATCGTTCATATTGACTAAGTTGACAAAGCCCTCCGTCCCCATCAACTTAGTAGGCCCACAAGTCAGCCTCCCACCAAGGTGGGTCCCAGCTAGCAGGGGGAGTATTCATTTTTTGTGCGTCATAAGGAGGCACTTCCGGTGGGTCCGAGCTGACAGTGGGGGGAACATTTTTTCGCAAAATACGGTGGCCCGTCCGGTGGGTCCCAGCAGTCAGGGGGGAAATGTTTTTTTCGCAAAATAAGGTGGCCTTTCCGATGGGTCCCTGCTGTCAGGTGGACGAATAATTATTTTGCGCGTAATAAGGAGGCACTTCCTTGCGGCGGCCGTGGACCCAGCTGTCAGCCTCTCCACGTACAGTACTCTTCCGATGGAAGTCGGTCATTGACCACGTTGACCACGCCGTGGCGAGAGCACCAAGGCGGTGGATGATGGCGAGGCCTAGGAAGGGAACGACACGGAGCCGGGGAAGACGCAGCAGTGGAAGCCCGCACAGAGAGGAGTACGAGGGTTCACTGGTTCAGCTGCGGTGTGAGGCCGCCGTCGCCGCAAAATAACAGGGGGTGTGGGTGAGTGGAGGGATGGCCTGGCCAGCGGTGGGAGTAGTATGGGGGCGGTGAGGCCTCCGCGGCAGCACAGCCGGCCACGAGAGGCAGGAGCAGGCGGCACCACCGGCGCTGCTTTGGGCGGCTGGAGCAAGAATCCCAGAGGTTGAAGAAGCACTACGGCCGTTGGATGGACATCGTACGGTCACTGAAGCTAGAACCATTTATATTGACTAAGTTGACAAAGCCCTTGGTACGCTCCAACTTAGTAGGCCCACAGGTCAGCCTCCGAAACAGTGCGCCCCAGATGTCAAGGGGAGGAATAATTTTTTGGGCGGCCGAAGCTAAGAATATCCGAGATTGAAGAAGAAGCACGACATCCGTTGGATAGACATCCAATGGCCACTGTTGCTAGAACTGTGTGTTGACTATAATAAGTTGACAAAGCCTTGCATACGCGCCAACTTATTTTTTTAGGGGACGCGTCACTTAGTAGGCCCACAAGTGTGTGGCAGAGAACTTATAGCCCATTTGCGTTTTGTAAGAATGTACAACCCATTTTTGATTTCTAATGGAATTTACAATAGCCCATTTACAGTTTGTTAAAAGTACAACCCATTTTCTAGCTAGGACAACGATTAATAATTTCAACCAACCGTTGAAGACAGAATTCAATAAAATTTCCCACATTTTGATGGGATCCAAAATATTTTTATCCCGAAATTTCTAGTCAGATTAAATATAAATTTGTATTACGTAAAAATCCAACGAAACATTGCGCGCAACAATGAAAATTTAAGATTTTCAAAATCTATAAATAATATTTTATAAACTAATTTCGTGTTTGGTGCATTTTTTTATAGTTACTGCCTAGTTTTTATAATTACATCCCATTTATTATTTTTAAAGCCCATTTTCCTGTTAAGCCTAATTTATCCCTCCTAGGAAAGATTTGCAGCCCAGCGGGGCGGAGAATAACAAGTTGACCTTGCCTGGGTATTCCTCAAAAAAACGTATAGCTGGGCTAGCCATTTTCATCTTGAAAAAATTAGTATCTGAGCTGGATATCTGGCCTGGGCTAGACGGGCCACAGCCCACCCAGTTAATACCCTGCTCTCCTCTGAACAACAACGAAATCATCGCCAAGAAAACTCTGCAGTGCTCACGCCTCAAAAACACAAATACTGCTCGAGCTGCTTGGTCCCAGCTTTCGGCCGCACCTTGTGCATTTCTCTCGTTTATATTGACTACATAGGTTGACAATGGTGTGGGACCGTGATGTCAGGAAACCAGGAGAAAGCAAAAAAAATGTAGTTGTACATAATAAGGAGGCACTTGCGCACGTACGGCTATGGCCCTAGTGGGTCCCTAGTGTCATCCAGTCAAAATAAAGTCATCTCCTGAATCCTCATGTTCATTAACGATGTTAACAATGCTCGGCGCCACGGCGAGCGCAACAACTCAAAGGACAACGGAGAGGGCCTCGCAGGCCCTACAGATGGTCTGATACAGCACCCGCTATTCATTCAGGAAGCTAGGATCATCGGACACCTATGAGCACCTTCGAGAAACTCAGACAACATGAAACGGTAAGGCCGCGCTTGGGAGCTCTGGTTTATTTCAAACCTGTATTAACATACAAGTGTAATTTAGTCGTCATCGGAAACAACATGTAAAATACAGGCATAATGAAACCGAGGGCCCGAAGTCTGTAAGTAAAACTGGCGGGTTACACGTGTAATTTGAGAGACCAGTGTATATTTTATGAGCATTGCTATATGGAAGACATTACCGATGATACATGCACGATGTGCGTATCATGCCATCCATGGGCAAGGCTGAAACAGCAGCTAACGGCTGGATTAGCAATCGTCCGAGTGTCGTTCAGCGTTTTTATCATGTGTGAAGTACTTCTGATATTTTACTAGTCGAAATCGACCAACCAAGCGCCTTTGCCCGAGACCATCTGCTTTTATTTACAAGCGTCAGTTTTACAAGCGGGTTTGGTTAGAAAACGATGATCCAATCACAGCCTAATATCATGAGTTGGTCGGAAGATCATACGGTTTCATGTCTAACCTACCCGACTTGTCGTATAGGCTATGAATGAAACATCAGACGATGAACTTCTTAAGCACGGAAACAATAGAAGAGGATGATCTTCTTAACAAGCAAATCACTGGCATTAGATCGACAAGCAAAACAATACGAAGCATTATTCTCAGGAGGCACGGTGAACAGCTCATGATGCCGCATGCCACAACATTCCAAGCTCAACTTTGCAATCAAACACAAGGCCTGGCATTACATAGACAATATTCAGAACAAACTCTTAACACAGGAATATCTCAGCAGAGTAACTATTTACTTCTAAACTGGACACATGAATAAGAAAAAACACTCGACGCTGCTCACAGCAAGGGCGTCCCACTCAAAAATATCAAATTCATGTCTTCTGGCTAACATCAATGAGCAAATTTTGACAAGGTTTTCCAATTCCAATATATTAAACTAACATCTTCTTGCTAACATCAATGATTAAACTTTGACAAGCTTTTCCCATTCAAAATATGTAATGCCTATGATCTTGGAGTCCTGTCGTAGCTTCTTGTACTTGTTTGGGCACTTTTTGCCTAGGGCACTCCACGTGTTGTTAAATTGCCAATGCTCTCTACAGACTAGTCATGTCACCAGTGTCTAATAATACTCTATAGAGCTTCTCGGTCATTCCTTCTATAATGTAGCGCAAACAGTGACTGCTTCTTTTTGCAAAGTGGAACGACCAACTGGACCCAGTAATGTAGCAGTTTGCGTTGGACACATTGGCTCCTTTTGTGCAGTTCAACTAAAATTGAAGTCGGAATAAAACCGAGCTTTAATTTTGATATCCCTGTAAGCAACAATAGGTATAAGGGAAACAATTACTAAGAAATAATGGTTGATGACTTGTACTCCCAGAAGAAAAGCATCTACTGATCTACTTTATCTTAATGGGAAACAAAGTAGGAGAGTAGCAATTCTCCATCAGTGTGATTCATTCATATTGACTGAGACATTATCTTAACAATGCCTTGTTTCAACATGTATAAAGAATGACAAAGCAGAAAAGTACCATTCCTAAAACAATACAACTGATTCATTTTAACAGAGACATCATCTTAACAATACCTTGGTTAAACATGTAGAAAGAACTACAAAGCAGAATAGTACCATTTCTAACAAGTGTTGCAGTTTTGAACTAAGATTCAGTAGTTAATTAATTCTGAGAGTGGCATTGCTTAATTTTACCAGCGGCATTAGATTAACAAAAACCATGAACGGTTCCAGGGGAGAGTGGGCGCAACAACAGTATGTGCTTCCATCTACTTATAAAGGGGGTGATGCAGAGTTTGTTGTAACAAAGCAACATGCATCATGTCTGGGTTGGTCCCATTTTTGTTCACTACTTAATGGGAAAAGACAACAATGCAATAGCTTCAATTCAGCATTTATTTAAAACAGTACCAATACAAGTAGCACAACATCTCAAAGCACACTACACAATCATGTGGATGAAGGCCTGTACTGACCTTTCATGAGACCACCATGATAAAATACGAATCTGCCAACACGAATAGGAAATCCAATCTTGTTTTGTGCAGTTGCACTGAAATCAAGCAAAGTGTTTCGCGTAGCGAAGCAAAATGTCTAAATAGCAACAAGTTGAATAGATATCCTTGTTTAAACATAGGCAAAAAAGGAATCAATTACTGGCTAATAAAGGAGGATGAAATGCGGCCACAAAAATGGTAATCCCGCCAATCCCTAACAAGTGTTGCAGTTTTGAAATAAGATTCAGTAGTTAATTCTGAGAGTGGCATCAATTACTGGCTTATAAAGGGGGTGATGCTAAATTTGTTGTTCGCTACTGGCAACAAGCATCATGTCTGGGTTGGTCCCATTTTTGTTCACTACTTAATGGGAAAAGACAGCAATACAATAGCTTCAATTCAACATTTATTTAAAACAGTACCAAAACAAGTAGCATAACATCTCAAAGCACACTGCACATCATGTGGATGAGACCAAGATTTGAAACAACTCGCCATGAAGAATGGAAACAAATCTCGATCTCCTTTTGTGCAGTTCCACCAAAATTAAGCAAAGTCACCGGTGTGACATTCAAGTTGAACTGCACAAAACACTCTTAAAACATAAGTGTTTCGAGTAGCGAAGCAAAATGTCGCAATAGCAACAAGTTGAATCGATACCCCTATTTTAACAGAGGCAAAAAAGGAAACAATTACTTGCCGATAAAGGAGGGTGAAACAAACGGTGACAGAAAGAAGCATCTAACTTATCTTGGATCGAAAACAAAGTAGGGTAGTAGAATTTCTAAAACGGTTGCATTGATTCATATTAACAGAGACATTCTCTTGAAACAATATTCGTTAAAATATGTAATTTACTTTTAACAGTGGCATTGCTTCAATTTTCCGGCGGCATTCTTAGATTAACAACATCAAAATAGCTGTATGGGACATGCCAACACCATGTGCGTCCACACATATAAATGGGTGATGCAGAGTATCTAGCCAAGCAGCATATATGTGTTGGTCCCTAATAACCCACAAGTATAGGGGATCGCAACAGCTTTCGAGGGTAGAGTATTCAACCCAAATTTATTGATTCGACACAAGGGGAGCCAAAGAATATTCTTGAGTATTAGCAGTTGAGTTGTCAATTCAACCACACCTGGATAACGTAGTATCTACATCAAAGTGTTTAGTAGAAAAAGTGGTATGATAATAATAGTAGCGGTAGCAAAAGTAAAGATAAATGTTTTTGAGTTTTTGTAGTAGTTGTAACAGTAGCAACGGAAAAGTAAATAAGCGAAGAACAATATATGAAAAGTTCGTAGGCAATGGATCAATGATGGATAATTATGTCGGATGTGATTCCTCATGCAATAGTTATAAAATAGGGTGATATAGAACTAGCTCCAGTTCATCAATGTAATGTAGGCATGTATTCCGTAAATAGTCATACGTGCTTATGGAAAAGAACTTGCATGACATCTTTTGTCCTACCCTCCCTTGGAAGCGGGGTCCTAGTGGAAACTAAGGGATATTAAGGCCTCCTTTTAATAGAGAACCAGAGCAAAGCATTAGCACATAGTGAATACATGAACTCCTCAAACTACGGTCATCACCGAGAAGTATCCCAATTATTGTCACTTCGGGGTTGTCGGATCATAACACATAATAGGTGACTATAGACTTGCAAGATAGGATCAAGAACACACATATATTCATGAAAACATAATAGGTTCAGATCTGAAATCATGGCACCCGGGCCCTAGTGACAAGCATTAAGCATAGCAAAGTCATAGCAACATCAATCTCAGAACATAGTGGATACTAGGGATCAAACCCTAACAAAACTAACTTAATTACATGGTAAATGTCATCCAACCTGTCGTGGAATTGTCAGTCAGATGTCCTAGTGAAAGGACTTAGTCGTGGAGCCATCGCAACTAGGAAGCTTGATGGGGTTAATCAGGACAAGAGACACGAGAGGTTTATACTAGTTCGGCCCCTTACGGTGAAGGTAAGGCCTACATCTAGTTGGGCTGGTATTGTTTGATGTTTCGATGACCAGGGAGCGAGATATGCTATCCTTGGTGCTCGATGAGTTGTTTCTTGCCCTAAACCGCCAGCGGGTCATCCCCTTATATACACGGGTGGACGCCCTGCGGCCTACAGGGTCCTGACCGGCTCATAGACAGTGTCCGGCTCGGTGACTAGTTAATTCTACCTTATGTTACAAGTCATGTCATCATGGCGGTTTACCACTATGGGCCTTAAGCCGCCTGCGGGCCTTAGACCCTTTATTGAACCGCCATCTTCATGCTTGGTCTTGGGCTTCTTTCTGGTGAGTCTTCTTTGCGTAACTCGGCCCCTCCTAGGCGGCTTACACAAATAGTTATATCCCCAACATTAGGCCCCAGATTGATTTGAACTGGTTCATGTCAATCTTAAAATATCTTAAGAAACGGACCTTCAGCCTTCTGCCTGTGCAAATGTTTTTAACCCGCCATGACGTCATCTTCTGGATCCGCGTTACCCCACCGTGACATCATCTTTACTTAAATTCATATTTTACTCCACCATATCCTCTAATAGATCTTTGCTTTTATTAACCATTTCAAAAACCGAGGCGTCAGGGCCGCTGGATAATGATGTTTAGTCTCCTCGTTTCTCGCACCGTCTCAGTCGGTCTTCCCTTATAAATAGGCCTGACCTAGGTCTTCCATTCTGCCCCTTCGTTTGTCTTCTTCGTTCGTCTTCTTCTTCCTCTTGCTTAGAGCTTCGCCGCCACCGCCACTGCAGATCTCCTCGTCTTCACCAACTCAGGCCGTTGCATCAACCTGACTTGACCAGAAAAATGCGACGGACCTCCGCAGCAACTCTGCATCTGTAAGTTTCTTCCTTCCCGTTCCTCAGATCTGCATTAAGATTTTCGAGTTCGTCGGTGTTCGTCGCCGTCCATTACGAACTCTTGATAGATTCCACCTCCGACGCCTCTTTCTGATCTTAATCCAGTATAAAACTGCTGCGGTAGCTGTTTCGCACTCGTTTCGAATGCAAATAGATCCCTTCTCGCTTGCAGATAGGCCTCCTTCGAGTTTATGAACTCATCTGCACTGATTTCTAGGTTTAGAAATATTTCCTTTTCTACACACCTGTTTGATCCAAATTAATCTATGCCAGTGCGAAACTTGTTTGTGCGACACTTAGGTGAAAATCTGTTTCTGTTAGGCCCATTTAACTCTAGCGACTCTCATTGCCGGCTTAAAATAGACATTGTCAATTGACAGCCTTGCCAGCTCCCGGCGACTTAAAATAACTTAACTGTTACTGATTCCCATAGCGGCTTAGATAAGCAAATATAATTAGCCGTATGTCATTAGGCCCCATCTTAAGCCGCCATTTTGAATAGACTTAAAAATACTTTCCTTCTGGGTTAAAATTGAACCGGAGCTTCTTATTTTGTCATAGGCTTCCACTTACGTCATGGCACCTAAGGCAACCCAAGGCTCCTGTGACCTCTAATTGGGTCCAATCCACTGTCACAAAAAGCAAATTGTCTGAATTTGTGAAGTCTGGCCATCTGCCCAAGAAGGAGGCCATGTTTTATCGTGCCCCTGACCCGTCCGAGGAGAAACCTCAGCCCAAAGAAGGGGAGGTGATAGTTTTTACGGATCATATGAGCCGGGGATTTGCTCCACCCGGTTCAAAATTCTCCAGGGATGTTTTGCATTTCTTTGACCTCAGACCTCAAGACATTGGACCCAATTCCGTGTCAAATATATGCAACTTCCAACTTTTCTGCAAAGTGTACCTGGGAGAAGAGCCCAATCTACTTTTGTTCAGAGAGCTATTCTATTTAAACCGGCAAAATGAACGTGCCAACGGGCCCAGTCTAGAACTCGGTGGCATCTCAATTCAGCGGCGGAGAGACTGCCTCTTTCCTTATGCCAAACTGCCCAGCCACCCAAAGGACTGGAACCAGACGTGGTTTTATTGCCAGGACACTTCTCCGGCTGACGAGAACCCTCTGCCCGGCTTTCGTGCTCTACACCTTGAATCAAATCACCCGCTGCCGGATAAGCTAACCGTTGTTGAACGTCTATCACTTGCCCCTACCATCAAGAAGATCAAAGCCCTCTTAGGCAATGGCTTGAACGGTATTGATTTGGTGCGAGTCTGGATCTCCTGGCGGGTGATCCCGTTAAGCCGCCGCCCCGGCTTAATGTGCTCTTACACTGGCGAGAAGGATGACCTGCTGCGCCACAGTTCTGATGACTTACCAGATGATATGATTGAAGTTACGACCCAGACTTTGTTGAAAGAAGGCACGGTGACTAGTAATGCCTTCGGCTTACTTCCCTTCTGCAAGAAGGACCCGGCCCCCGCAGTGAGTCATCAACCTCAATGGATACTCTTTACTATATTACACCTTGCTTTTACTCATAACCCCTTATCATTTTTTACAGGCCGATGACAACTTCTGGAAGGTCAAGTATGACCATGAGGCGGCCAAACAAGCCAGAGCGGCAAAAAGAGCCGAAAGGAAAGCCGCCAAGACTGGAACTTCGAAAAAGAGGAAGCCAAGCGCTTCAGATATGTTTAAACTTGACGATACTGATGATGACGAAGAAGAGGTAACTTCTAACTCCCTTGACTCTTTATCATCACCTTACTGACATTAAATCTTTCCAGGAAGACACGAGGAACAGCCGAGCCGTCGAGGAAGAGGTAACTATAATCTCCTCCGACTCCGAGCCCCTGCCGCGTCAGAAAATTCGAAGAGTAACCCGGAAAGTAAGATTTTCACATCCTTTGGCTTACCAAGATCCTCAATTTCTTTTGAAGCAACAGCAAAAAAGACGGAGGCAGACCTGGACCAGCAAGGATGTAGAGCTCTCCTCCGGCTTACCTGACATAATCAGGAAGCGTCGGACTGAGGTTATTTCCGATTTACATTCTGTTTTACCTTCGACGAGTTTAATTCGTCAACCTCTCAATTCATCTGACTCCAATTATCAGGATACCTCTCCTTCCTCCGGCGAGTCTATGCAATCTAACATGCCGGTCAAAACTGCCCTCGGGTAATGTAATTTTGTTTACCTTACGTTTTACCTTACCCATGCTTTTGTACTCATCTTTCTTCCATTGTCCACAGCGTGCAAGTGAAACCCAGTAAGAGGGCAAAAAAGAGTAAGCCGTCCCAAGACCCGGTCGCGACTGAACCGAAGCTTGGTACGGATGCTCCTGACAGTTCTACCCATCAGCCGCCGCCTGATCCAGCCTATGACATTCCAGCACCAACCTCTAATCCACCCGCCAAAGATATTCCCAAGAGCTCTGATAACCCGGAAGCTCCTAGCTCGGCAAGACAATTGATCCGGAAGTTGAGATTCTAAAGACTCAGTTTGTTGAGCCAGGGCGGCCCACTGTCCTTGCCAAGTGCTCTGCTAAGGAGGAGCCTCTGGAACGCCGAAAGGCCAAGCTAGACATTGCTGACTATACTCATTTAAGCATTGGAGATATAGTCTCTGGCTATCTCAATCAAGTACATAGCAGTCGTGACCTGGAAATTGACATGGTGAAGCAAATACAGCAAAAATTTGAGGTATAACTTATGCTACTTTTCTGAATCATACTTACTGTATCAGCCCCCAAGTCTATTGCTTATGAATAAATATGTTGTAGACTTAGAAAACTGCTTAGCACTGTTTTGTCCGGTTTAGAAAGAAGATATTTAACCCGGTTGTAACATGATACCTTGAACTTGCGATACACATTAGCCCCCAAGTGTCAAGTATCTTTGCTTGCAAAGTGCTTGGGACTTAAGTTCCATGAGCCGGCAATGTAAGTTAGAATTCTTCACCATACATTAGCCCCCAAGTGTCAAGTATCTTTGCTTGCAAAGTGCTTGGGACTTAATGTTATCTTACCATGATTCTGACTATAACCCATCATCAATGCAGGCCACAATAAGTCAATTTGAGTCGGAGATTGCTGACATGAAGAGCCACCTGGAATCTCAAGAACTTGAAATTCAAAAGGCCAACACCAAATTTGAATTCAGCGTCTCTGAATAGGAGAAGTTGAAGAAGAATTTTGAGGCAGAGAAGAAAATCTGGGCTGATGAAAAAGCTTCACTAGTGACCCGGGCCGAGACGGCAGAGGCATTGCTTGCAGAAGCAACAGCGGAGCTGTCCGGCTTAAAGCGCCAGATATCTCAAATGGTCTTAGCAATCTTTGGTAAGTTACTCATATAAACTTTAAACTTTGCAAACATCCTTTCAATGATTACTTCAATTGTCAGCTCCGTCTCACCTTATGTTCAATAATGCAGGCCCCAGGAGCACAAACCTCAAGCAGAACATGTTGATCAAACTGAAGGCGGTTTATACTCTGGTGGAACAGCTCTACACCGGGTCACAACGTGCTTTGGCCGTTGTAGCTTTATCAAATGACGTTTCTCACCTCCTGCAAGACGTGCTGAAGCGGCTTGCTTTACTACCTCAACGGGTCCAAGATCTAAGGCGGGCGTCTGCAAGAGCCGGGGCCATAGCCGCGTTGAGCCGGGCGAAAGAATGGATTCCAGAACTAGACCCGGCCGACCTCGCTCTTGGATACCCGAGTCTAAAAGAGGATGGGACCGTATTTGACGAACAAGATTTCACCGCTTGCGTCAAAGATATACGCCCCGTGGCTACTCTTATTGGGAACGATACTGATCTTACCAAGTATCAGCCGGGCTATGATAGTGAGAACCGAAGAATTCCAACACCTCACTATGATGAAGTCAACCTGATCCCTCCAACTCGTAAGCATACCTTTGCCCCTAAAGTGGACCCAGCCGGTTTAATAGATGATGAAGCTGAGTTTCAAGCCTTGAGTGGCATTGACTGGGCCTCGTCAACCTTCCAGGACAGGGCAGCCGATGAAGAAGCGGAGAAGGATAATCCGGAATCTTCAAGCCCACCAAAGGATTGAACCGCCAGGCATTTATGACTTTGCGAAAACAATGCTTCATTGTTCAGACTCAGGGAGTCTTGTAATAGGGTAGAAAAACCTCTCAATTTTTGTCATGCCTTCGCGCATGTTTATGACGCTTAATACTTTCGGAAGCCGCCATCGGTATATACTTCCAGCTTATGTTGATCTTTTATTTCCTTGATGTTAAAAAATTTGCTTGCCTTACCCTGCATATAAGACAAGCAAAAATTGCCTTGGCGATTTATCGCATCAGGGGTCACATAAGGTATTGATAACCCGGAGTGCGAACCAAAACATCATATAAAGGCCGGTTTATGATTATATTTGTTAAACATAATCACAATAGCATACCTGCGATCCTTTTGGTAATCTCGCCGGTTTATGTGACCTAAATCATGAGGGTAATTTTAACTCCTGAAAGTTGGCACATATGATGTTCACTTGGCCCTTAACAACTAAAGTGACCAATATTAAACCGGTGGAACGAGAACCCCATAGTACTTTCGAGAAAGGCCTCACGATAGTCAAACATTTACACTTACAAAGTATGATGAATAATAAACAAAATTTAAAAGGCCTCTGATTCAAATACGATCAGTGAACCATTCCAAAGGGGTTAAGGTAAGATCTGAATACAATCATATAGCCCCCAGTGGCTTTAGCGATGCCGATCAAGTGGGTATCGACAACTATGTTCTCTTTGGTTCGAATACGACCTATGTTTGAACTGGAAGCCCCCAAGTGACCATAAGAGTTGTTTAATGACGCTGATTCGAATACGATCCATGTCAGACCCAAAGGGGTTAAACTATGATTCAAATATGATCAAGAAGCCCCCAAGTAGGTTTGGCAGTATGCCGATCAAATGGGTATCGACAGCTATGTTCTCTTTGGTTCGAATACGACCTATGTTTGAACAGGAAGCCCCCAAGTGATCATGGCTAGATTCAGATATGACCATAAGCCGGACCAAAGGGAAAGCCGGATTCAGATATGATCCGCTCCCTATTGGCTGTTTCCACCACCTGATAAAGAAAACATATAAACTTTTGAGGGTGAAAAGGATAGAGGTCCTGCTTTATTGCTTTATATAATATATACATCGTCAAAATATATACATCTTGAGAGCCGGTGGCTCAAGTATAGTAAGGCCGAAGATGGGCGATATTCCACGGCCGGCGGGTCTCCTCCTCCGACTTACGTGAGTCTTTGTGCTCTCGAACATCGATAAGGTAGTATGACCCGTTGTTCAGATTCTTGCTGACCACAAAGGGTCCTTCCCAAGGAGGGGATAGCTTGTGCATATCAGACTGATCTTGGATGAGCCGGAGCACTAAGTCGCCTTCCTGAAAGGTTCTGCTTCTAACCCGGCGGCTGTGATAGCAGCGCAGGCCTTGCTGGTAAATCGCCGAATGGACTATTGCCATGTCTCGCTCCTCATCCAACAAGTCAAGTGCATCTTGACGAGCTTTTTCGTTATCAGCCTCAACGTAAGCCGCCACGCGGGGTGAATCGTGTCGGATGTCACTTGGCAGGACTGCCTCTGCTCCATACACCATGAAGAAAGGTGTGTAACCTGTAGATATGTTAGGCGTAGTGTTGATGCTCCATAGTACAGAGGGTAACTCCTCCACCCAACAACCCGAAGTCCGCTGTAAGGGGACAAAGATCCGGGGCTTGATACCCTTCAGGATCTCCTGATTAGCTCTTTCTGCTTCACCATTGGATTGAGGATGAGCAACAGCCGAAACATCAAGACGGATATGTTCTCATTGACAGAACTCTTCCATGGCACCCTTGGAGAGATTAGTGCCATTATCAGTTATGATGCTGTGTGGGAAGCCAAAATGAAAGATCACCTTTTTCATGAACTGAACCGCCGTGGCTGCATCACACTTACTGACCGGCTCTGCCTCAATCCACTTTGTAAACTTATCCACTGCCACCAGGAGGTGTGTCTTTTTATCCTTAGACCTCTTGAAAGGTCCAACCATGTCAAGCCCCTAGACTGCGAATGGCCAAGTAATTGGAATCATCCTCTACTCTTGAGCTGGCACATGAGCTCGTCGTGAGAATTTTTAACATCCGTCACATTTGCTGACTAGATCTTCCGCATCAGCATGAGCCATCAGCCAATAGAAACCATGTAACGCCCCGAGACCGATGCTCCAGAAGACTTCCAGCTATTCCGAGTTTCGTCGTGTGTTTTCTTTTGTGCTTGCTCTGTTATTTTTTCATTGCATCATGTCATCATGCCATCATGCCATTAATCTTTGCATCGCAACTCAACTAATAAATTGCATAGATGGTTGATCTATTTAAATCGAGGGAAGGGTGACTTCTGTTTATAACATATCCTCCCAATATTAGGGAGCTATTTTAAATATTTAATTATTTGGAATTGATCATAACACACTTGCAAATAAATCCCAATGCCTTTGTTATCTCAATTCTTGGTCTCCAACTCTGCCCATAAGTTCTTTTGTCACTTTCCGGAGCTCCACCAAAAATCTCAACATTTTTGGACACTTCAAAAACCTAGTCCTAGTTCAAACCCATTTGAATTTCAAATGAGTTTGAATTTAATTCCTGCAATCATGTCCATGCCATTTTTCTTGGACCAAGCGCATTTTGCGAGTCCGGAAAAATTAATCACATGCCCAAATTCTTCCTCTAACCTTCTCTTCTCTCTTTTCCTTTCTTCCAGTTCTCTGTTAATGAAAAGAGTAGAGAGGGAGAGAAGAAGCCCAGCAGCCTTGCAGCCCAGCAACCAGGCCGGCCCATTTGCATCATGGCCCAGTCGCTGTCCTGTTAATCATAGCCTCCCCTCCGCTCGATCCCCAACTCCCATCGATCATTCCCCCTCCTCGTTCCCTTCCGCCGCCACCACCCACACCCGCATCGCACTCGATCCCCTCGCTCCTGCATCTGCGCGCCTCCAGTGCGAGACCTGCGCTCCGCCCTCGCCGGAGAAGAGAACCAGGCCGGAGCCCCGTTGGCCTCCTCGCCGCCATCGCGCCCCTTCCATCAGTAGCCGCGCCCTCGTCCCGTCACCTCTGCCTCCTCCTCGCCGCCGGCAACAATAGCAGCAGCAGGTGTTCAATCACCCAGATACCGACCTCGCCGCTGCCTCTCCGCCTCCGGCGACGGTCGTCGCCCGTCGCGCCATCTTCTGCGTCTTCGCCTCACCTTGTCACCTCGCCCGCGCCACCACTTCTCCACCTCTCCTGGAGCTCCGTCCGCCGGCCACCGGAGCTGCTGCTGGCTGCCGCCTCGCGCTCCTCGCTCCCCTTGCTAGCTAGGAGCTCGTCCCCGAGCTTGGCCAACTCCGGCGGCCCCGGCGCCCGCGCCAAGCTGCCGTTAAGTCCCGCACCCGCTGATGCCATCGCGTCTTCTTCCCCTGCGCTGCTCAAGTTTGAGCCGTGCCCGGCGCTCAAGCCCGTGCTGCACCTCTACTTCGTTCGGGCAGAGGACGATGCCTCTACCTTGACCTCTATGCCTCCTCTCTACTTTGCCGTGGGCTGCAGCTTGCACCAAGACCCAGCGACCCCCTACACCCTGAGGCCTCCGTGCACCTCCTGCTCCCATCGACCCTGCACCATGCCTCTGCCATCCATGAGATTGCCAAGACCGAGACCTCCTTGAACATGAGCATTTCTTTTGGATCGCCAAGTACCGCACCAAACGCCAAGTACCCCCTTCGAGTTGACGAGACCGGCAAGTCCAAAGACCCCAAGTACCACGAAAATTGACGCATAGTACCACTACAAATGCCAAGTTCAACTACCGCCGCCGCCGTGTACAACTACTTCCACTACATCACGAGAACAACTACTTCCCACGACGACCCGTGAACGACTACTTCCTCTACATCGTACCGAACCCGAACCGCTCAGAAAATGCACGCTTCAAAGGTATAACCCCGAGACGATCACCCGTGGACCGAATGCATGTGTTGTATGAGATGCTCGTGTTTGCACCGTGATCGAGTTGTCGCTTGCGATGCCCCTCTTTTGCCATGCCACCGTCATGTGGGACACCGGGTATCCGGGATCACTCCCCATCTCTTGCGTGTTCCACACATCCGCACACTTCTCGTTTGCATCGGTATCTCACTCGAGTTACCGGGACCGGAATGTTGCCCTGGCACCATTTTTGTTTCATCGCCGTGGCACCCTTTTCATTCCACCATGGTGACCAAATGCTTCATAACATGCTCATGTCAACATTTTCATAAAAATTGCATAAACCTTGATTATGTCATCCGCATCATGTAAACAACATTTAAATGTTTAAAATTGTTGTTTGCGTTAAATTGCTAAATAACATATGGGGATTTCCGGAATTGTGGTTTGTGTTTCCGGCCTCATTTAAGCTTGTCTAGCTAGGTAGTTTTATTATGCTTCACCCCTTGCCATGTTTAATAACATTTAATTTTGTTGAGTAGCTTAAACGAGAGCGAACTAAATAACTCAAATGTGGTGTTTCGTCAATATGCAACTCGTTGCATATTGAGCTCCACTTAATTTGTAGTATTGTTTGTGCACTTTGCCATGCCATGCCTCATTAAACCGGACATGCATCATACTTGTTTGTGCATCATGACATGTTTATGCTTGTGTGTTTACCATATTGTTTGCTTCTTTCCGGTTTGCTTCTCTCGTTAGCTTTGGTTTCGTTCCGGAGTTGTGAGGATTCGTTCGACTACATCTGTTTGTCTTCTTCATGGACTAGTTCTTCTTCCTTGTGGGATCTCAGGCAAGATGACCATTACCCTCGATATCACTTCTATCTTTGCTTGCTAGTTTCTTCGTTCTATCGCTATGCTGCGTTACCTATCACTTGTTTACCATGCCTCCCATATTGCCATGTCAGCCTCTAACCTTTCGCCCTTCCTAGAAAACCATTGCTTGGCTATGTTACCGCTTTGCTCAGCCCCTCTTATAGCGTTGTTAGTTGCAGGTGAAGTTGAAGATTGCTCCACGATGGACAGGATTATGTTGGGATATCACAATATCTCTTATTTAATTAATGCATCTATATACTTGGTAAAGGGTGGAAGGCTCGGCCTTATGCCTGGTGTTTTGTACCACTCTTGCCGCCCTAGTTTCCGTCATACCGGTGTTATGTTCCTTGATTTTGCGTTCCTTAAGCGGTTGGGTGATTTATCGGACCCCCTTGACAGTTCGCTTTGAATAAAACTCCTCCAGCAAGGCCCAACCTTGCTTTTAACATTTGCCACCTAAGCCTTTTCCCTTGGGTTCTGCAGACTCAAGGGTCATCTTTATTTTACCCCCGGGCCAGTGCTTGTCGTGAGTGTTGGTCCAACCTGTCAGCCGCCGGTGGCCACCAGGGGCAACTCTGGGCTGGCCTACCGGAAGTTTGGACAATCCGGTGTGCCCTGAGAACGAGATATGTGCAGCTCCTATCAGGATTTGTCGGCACATTCGGGCGGCTTTGCTGGTCTTGTTTTTACCATTGTCGAAATGTCTTGTAAACCGGGATTCCGAGACTGATCGGGTCTTCCTGGGAGAAGGAATATCCTTCGTTGACCGTGAGAGCTTGTGATGGGCTAAGTTGGTACACCCCTGCAGGGTATAAACTTTCGAGAGCCGTGCCCGCGGTTATGTGGCAGATGGGAATTTGTTAATATCCGGTTGTAGAGAACTTGACACTTGACTTAATTAAAATGCATCAACCGCGTGTGTAGCCGTGATGGTCTCTTTTCGGCGGAGTTCGGGAAGTGAACATGGTCTTTGTGTTACAATTGAGCGTAAGCAGTTTCAGGATCACTTCTTGATCACTTCTAGCTTCTCGACCGTTCCGTTGCTTCTCTTCTCGCTCTTATTTGCGTATGTTAGCCACCATATATGCTTAGACGCTGCTGCAACCTCACCACTTATCCATTCCTTTACCCATTTAGCTTTGCTAGTCTTGATACCCATGGTAATGGGATTGGTGAGTCCTCGTGACTCACCAGATACTATCACAACAGTTGCAGGTGCTGACGATACTAGTGCAGGTGATGCAACCGAGCTCAGATGGGAGCTCAACGAAGACCTTGGTCGTTACTATGTTTCGCTTAATGTTGATCAGTAGTGGAGCCCAGTCGGGACGATCGGGGATCTAGCAGTTGGGTTATCTTCTTTTCTTTTGGCTTCATCCGTAGTCGGACTGTGTGTGTACTCTGATTGATGTATGATTTATTTAAGTACTTGTGTGAAGTGGCGATTGTAAGCCAACTCTTTATCCCATTCTTGTTCATTACATGGGATTGTGTGAAGATGACCCTTCTTGCGACAAAACCACAATGCGGTTATGCCTCTAAGTCGTGCTTCGACATGTGGGAGATATAGCCGCATCGTGGGTGTTATAAACCATGACGGAAAGCCTTGGCCATAAGAGATTTTGAACCGGCATGATGACCACAATCTCCTTCATGGATCTCATGAAGTATCTCCTGACTCTCCGCAGGCGACACACGACGTTGAAACGCCCCAGTGACACTGCGGTGATGTACCTCACCATGAACAATCCTCATAGATTTAGACCGCCTGACAATTTGTCTTGCCAAGGTCTCATCCTCAGGCAACTCTCCCCGGGTCATATAGGCCATGTATGGCACTGTCCAATCCGGGATAACCTGAAGGGCTGCCACTAGTTGTGCCTCCGGGTCTGGCACTGCTAGTTCTTCCTCTGTAGGTACCTTGACAGAAGGATTATGCAAGACATCAAGAAAGGTGTTAGGCGGCACAGGCTTATGCTGACATCCCAACCGGCTTAAAGCATCAGCCGCCTCATTCTTCCTTCGATCAATGTGCTCCACTTGATAACCTTTGAAGTGCCCAGCCACATCATCCACTTCACGACGATAAGCCGCCATAAGGGGATCCTTGGAATCCCACTTGCCTGACACCTGTTGGGCCACGAGATCTGAATCGCCCAAGCACCTTACCCGGCTCAAATTCATCTCTTTGGCCATCCGGAGACCATGGAGTAAGGCCTCGTACTCAGCTGCATTGTTAGTACAAGGAAACATAAGCCGGAGCACATAACAAAATTTGTCACCTCGAGGGGAAGTTAAAACAACTCCAGCCCCCGAGCCTTCTAACTACCTGGACCCATCAAAGTGAATAGTCCAATATGTGTTATCCGGCTTCTCCTCAGGTGCCTGCAACCCTGTCCAATCATTGATAAAGTCCACCAAGGCTTGAGACTTAATAGCGGTACGTGGCATGTACTTCAAACCATGAGGCCCAACCTCAATAGCCCACTTGGCGACTCGTCCTATGGCCTCCCTGTTCTGGATGATGTCTCCCAAGGGGGCAGAACTTACCATAGTTATAGGATGACTTTGGAAGTATTGCTTCAGCTTCCGGCTTGCCATAAACACTCCGTAAACAAGTTTCTGCCAATGTGGATACCTTTGTTTAGACTCAATGATCACCTCACTGATGTAGTAAACCGGCCGTTGAACCGGATGCTCCTTGCCAGCCTCCTTACGCTCCACCATGATGGCAACACTAACGGCTCGTGAATTAGCAGCCACATACAACAGCAATGACTCTTTATCAATGGGAGCCGCAAGGACCGGTGGCTCAGACAACTGCCTTTTTTAATCTTCAAAGGCAATATAAGCAGCGTCACTCCAGACAAAAGTGTCCGCTTTCTTCATCATCTGATACAATGGTAGGGCCTTCTCACCTAACCAGCTTAAAGCAGCAACACGACCCGCCAGTCGCTGAACATCATTGATGCACGCCGGTTTAGCCAGAGAGGTAATTGCCTTGATCTTCTCCGGATTAGCTTCAATGCCTCTATTTGAGACCAGAAAACCCAAGAGCTTGCCTGCAGGTACACCAAATACACACTTGGCCAGGTTAAGCATCATCTTATAAACCCGGAGATTATCAAAGGTCTCTTTCAGGTCAGATATCAAGGTTTCCTTCTCTCTGGACTTCACCACGATGTCATCCACATAAGCATGAACATTGTGCCCAATTTGATCGTGGAGACAGTTCTGTACACATCGCTGATAAGTCGCCTGAGCACTTTTGAGCCCAAATGGCATAGATACATAACAGAAGGCTTCAAATGGAGTGATGAAAGTCGTCTTATCCTGGTCCTTAACTGCCATTTTGATCTGATGATAACCGGAGTAAGCATCCAAAAAGCTCAAACGCTCGCAACCCGCCGTAGCATCAATGATTTGATCAATACGGGGGAGAGCAAAGGGATCAGTCGGACAAGCCTTATTTAAGTCCGTGTAATCCACACACATCCGCCAGGTGCCGTTCTTCTTGAGCACGAGCACCGGGTTAGCCAACCACTCCGGGTGAAAAACTTCAACAATAAACCCAGCCGCTAAGATCCGTGCGACTTCCTCTCCAATAGCTTTCCGTCTCTCTTCGTTGAACCGTCGAAGAAACTGCCTGACCGGCTTATACTTCGGATCAATATTGAGAGTGTGCTCAGCGAGTTCTCTCGGTACACCCAGCATGTCAGAAGGTTTCCATGCGAAGATGTCCCGGTGCTCACTGATGAACTCGATGAGCGTGCTTTCCTATTTAGGATCCAAATTGGCACTGATGCTGAACTGCTTAGATGAATCACCTGGATTAAAATCCACAAGCTTGGTTTCAGCAGCCGACTTAAACTTCATCGCCGGGTCATGCTCGGTGGTTGGCTTCTTTAAAGAGGTCATATCCGCCGGGTCAACATTGTCTTGATAAAACTTCAGCTCTTCTGCTGCACAAACAGACTCAGATAAGCCGCGTCACCCTCCTCACATTCCAGGGCTACCTTTCGACTTCCATGCATGGTGATAGTGCCCTTGTGACCCGGCATCTTAAGCTGCAGATAAACATAACACGGTCATGCCATGAATTTGGCATAAGCCGGCCGTCCAAACAGAGCATGATGTGGACTCCTGATTTTGACCACCTCAAAGGTTAATTTCTCAGCTCTAGAATCATACTCATCTCCAAAGGCCACTTCCAGTTCAATCTTGCCAACTGGGTAAGCCGACTTACCAGGAACCACTCCATGAAAAACAGTGTTGGATGTCTTAAAATTCTTATCAGTTAACCCCATGCGTCGAAAGGTCTCATAATAGAGGATATTGATGCTGCTACACCCGTCCATGAGTGCCTTAGTGAATTTATATCCACCAACCAAAGGTGCTACCACCAAGGCTAACTGACCCGGATTATCAACCCGGAGGGGGTGATCTTCCCTGCTCCATACAATGGGCTGTTCTGACCACCTCAAATAACGGGGAACCGCCGGCTCAACAGAATTCACGGCCCTCTTATGAACCTTCTGATCACGTTTGCACAAGCTAGTGGTGAACACGTGATACTGCCCACTATTCAGCTGCTTTGGATGGCTTTGATAACCAGACTACTGCTGCTGTTGTTCCCCTTGACCAGACTGCTGTTGATTATAGCCGCCTTGATGTTCCTGAAAGCCGGAACTTGAACCGCCGCCCGGGCCATGAAAGCCGCCAGCTCCTGAGCCGCCGCCTGACCCATGATTGCCATCAAACTTATTCCAATTCTTAAAAGCCTTCATGATCGTGCAGTCTTTCCATAAGTGGGTGGCGGGTCGTTCCCGGTGCCGTGCCTCGGGTAAGGCTCATTGAGTAGCTGCTCAAGAGATGGGCCTGACCCGCCAGATCGAGGGGGCGGTTTGCCCTTACGTCTCTGATTGTTACCCTGTGCATTGGCATTGGCTACAAACTCCGGGTTACCCTCCGCCTTACGCTTATTGCCTCCTTGATTCATCGGGTTATGCTGCTGACCCTTTCCATTGCCGTTCTTCTTTCCCTTCCCTGTCTTTTCCTCATCAGACGCGGGATCCTTGGTACTATCAGAGTCGGCGTATTTGACTAAAGCTACCATCAGCGTACCCATATCGTTGCAATCACGCTTAAGGTGCCCCAGTTTCTGTCTCAGTGGCTCAAAGCGGCAATTCTTCTCCAACATGAGGACTGCAGAGCCGACATCCATCTTATCAGACGAATGTATTATCTCCTTGACACGGCGCACCCAATGAGTTATGGATTCACCCTCCTCCTGCTTACAATTTGTCAAGTCCACAATCGACATGGATTGCTTGCAAGTGTCTTTGAAGTTCTGGATGAATCGGGCCTTTAGCTCTGCCCATGAATTAATGGAATTGGGCGGCAAGCCCTTTAACCAAGACCGGGCCGTTCCTTCAAACAATATGGTGAAGTACTTAGCCATTGCCGCGTCGCTGACCTGCAACAGCTCCATGGACATCTCATAACTTTCAATCCATGCTCCGGGATGTAAGTCGGCCGTGTAATTCGGCACCTTTCGAGGTCCCTTGAAGTCCTTGGGTAAGCGTACATTATGCAGAGCCGGCACCAAACAAGGAACACCGCCGGTTCTAGTAGCCACTCCCGTCTCAACGGAAGTTGTCGGATACTCTGGAAAATCTTGATGAGCCGTCTGTTGAGCCGCTAGCTGAGCCGCCCGCTCGTTCTCCTGACGTATTCGGTCTTGTACCGGGTTATAGCCACCGGGCTGGTTACGGCACTGGGCGTTGCTTGACAAAGCTTCTGACTCCATGTGCCTGCTGTAACTTGGACTCTGGTTTTGACAAGGCGGTGCTAACCAAGGCGGAGGAGTCGAATGAATCCTGTCCCGGCTATAAGAATATGCCTCTTGCTGAGCCAGGGCCGTCTGGACAAGTTCTCTGATCCTCCGGGTCTCCACCGCTGTCGGATCATCACCGTCCACTGGGAGAGCCGCCAAACGCGCTGATGCTGCTATTATGTTCTCCATGGGGTTGTAAAAGTGACCCGGTGGTATTGGTACATAACGGGGCGGAGCCATACTCCCATGAGGAGGTGCCATCTCACGAGGCTGAGCCGGTCCTCCTGTTCCGGCTGTCATAAACTGATTTGCGTCTAGCGGGTTACTTGGGTCGGCTCTGGGTGTAGCAAAAAGATTCTGAGGATCATAAACCGGAGGTAAACAGGACTGGGTTTTCTGATGCCTTCTCCACATCACCTCGTTAGACGCGTTCAGGCTCATCGTGAGCTGGAAGGCCTCTGACTATAGCCGTTGTGCTCATGCATCCAAAGCCGCCCGCTCTGTGGCCAACCTGGTGTCCTCAGCTGCCAAGGCCTCCTTGGCCCGAGCTATCTCCTCACGCACCTGTGCCACCTCCGCATCATGCTCATCTTGATTTGCCGGAATGACCGTGGTAGTCAATAGGGCCGTAAGCTTATCCATGTGATCCATCAGTATCTCAGACGACGGGTGCACAAGGCCTCCTGCCCCGGCCGCTCCTGACCCGGACGTTATTGCTGCAGCAGTTGTAGAGTTTTGACCGGGTTGAGTCCCAGCCATGAAGACTCTTGCCCACCTTGGCGGCTCATAGGGGTCCGGAATACTAGGGCCATCGGAACAGCCCCCAAGCACGCTGTCTTGCACTTGGTACAGCGAATCTGTTGAACCGACGGACGAATCACCGTCAGAGAGGACGGCCATCTCACCGCCATCTTCAGATCCTTCAGAAAGTTCCTCTCTGTGGATGCAGCCCACAAAGGCATGCTTCATGACGGGTTGTACTCGGGCCTTTCTCTCATGCTGAGCCGTCTCGATGAGGTCGGTGCAGTTGTCCGGCTCAGGGCCCGGCTCACCAATCTGGTCGATGAAGACGTGGATTCCGCCGAAGGGGACCCGGTACCCATACTCAATTGAGTCGACGTCGGGGCCCCAGCCTTCGTCGTCGATGTAGATATTGGCGCGACGACTCTTGGTCATCCGGCCCACTGCGTATCCCTTGAGCCCTTCGAAGTTGCCCTTCAAGAACTCAAATCCACCGTGCGCTGGCCCCATGGTGGGCGCCAACTGTCGTGGAATTGTCACGTCAGATGTCCTAGTGAAAGAACTTAGTCGTGGAGCCATCGCAACTAGGAAGCTTGATGGGGTTAATCAGGACAAGAGACACGAGAGGTTTATACTAGTTCGGCCCCTTACGGTGAAGGTAAGGCCTACGTCTAGTTGGGTTGGTATTGTTTGATGTTTCGATGACCAGGGAGCGAGATACACTACGCCTGGTGCTCGATGAGTTGTTTCTTGCCCTAAAGCGCCAGCGGGTCGTCCCCTTATATACACGGGTGGACGCCCTGCGGCCTACAGAGTCCCGCCCGGCTCATAGACAGTGTCCGGCTAGGTGACTAGTTAATTCTACCTTATGTTACAAGTCATGTCATCATGGCGGTTTACCACTATGGGCCTTAATCCGCCTGCAGGCTTTAGACCCTTTATTGAACCGCCATCTTCATGCTTGGTCTTGGGCTTCTTTCTGGTGAGTCTTCTTTGCGTAACCCGGCCCCTCCTGGGTGGCTTACACAAATAGTTATATCCCCAACACAACCCATCACCGTCCAGCAAGCCTACGATGGAATTACTCACGCACGGCGGTGAGCATCAAGAAATTGGTGATGGAGGATGGTTGATGATGATGATGGCGACGAATCCCCCTCTCCGGAGCCCCGAACAGACTCTAGATCAGCCCTCCCGAGAGAGATTAGGGCTTGGCGGCGGCTCCGTGTCATAAAACGCGATGAAACTTTCTCTCTGATTTTTCTCTCCCCGAGACGGTATACATGGAGTTGGAGTTGAGGTCGGGAGGTGTCCAGGGGGCCCACGAGATAGGAGGGTGCGCCCTAGGGGGGGGGCGCCCCCCTATCTCGTGGACAGCCCGTGGGCCCCCTGGCCTTCATTCTTTCGCCAAAAATTCTTATTAATTCTGAAAAGTGCCTCCGTGGATTTCCAGGACATTCCGAGAACTTTTCTTTTCTACACATAAAACAACATCATGGCAGTTCTGCTGAAAATAGCGTAAGTCCGGGTTAGTTTCATTCAAATCATGCAAATTAGAGTCCAAAACAAGGGCAAAAGTGTTTGGAAAAGTAGATACGTTGGAGACGTATCAACTCCCCCAAGCTTAAACCTTTGCTTGTCCTCAAGTAATTCAGTTGATAAACTGAAAGTGATAAAGAAAAACTTTTACAAACTCTGTTTGCTCTTGTTGTTGAAACATGAAAAGCCAACATTCAAGTTTCAGCAAATATTATGAACTAACCATACTAACAATAACACATAGGTCTCACAATTACTCATATCAATAACATAATCAGCTAACGAGCTATAATAATAAAACTCGGATGACAACACTTTCTCAAAATAATCATAACATGATATAACAAAATAGTATCTCGCTAGCCCTTTCTGAGACCGCAAAACATAAATGCAGAGCACCTTTAAAGATCAAGGACCGACTAAACATTGTAATTCATGGTAAAAGAGATCCAGTCAAGTCATACCCAATATAAATCAATAATAATGAATGCAAACGACAATGTGCTCTCCAGCGGGTGCTTTTAATAAGAAGGGTGATGACTCAACATAAAAGTAAATAGATAGGCCGTTCGCAGAGGGAAGCAGGGATTTGTAGAGGTGCCAGAGCTCGATTTTAAAATAGAGATTGAATAACATTTTGAGCGACATACTTTTGCTGTCAACGCAACAACTATGAGATGGCTGTATCTTCCATACTACATGCACTATAGGCAGTTCCCAAACAGAATGGTAAAGGTTTATACTCCCCCAACCACCAACAAGCATCAATCCATGGCTTGCTCTAAACAACAAGTGCCTCCAACATACAACAGCCCTGGGGGAGTTTTGTTCAATTATTTTGATTTGCTTTGATCTTTTTGGATCATGGGACTGGGCACCCCGGTTACCAGCCCTTTCTCGTGAATGAGGAGCGGAGTCCACTCCTCTTGAGAATAACCCACCTAGCATGGAAGATATAAGCAGCCCTAGTTGAAACCTGAGCTGCTCGAGCATACAAAACAGAATTTCATTTGAAGGTTTAGAGTTTGGCACATACAAATTTACTTGGAATGGCAGGTAAATACCGCATATAGGAAGGTATGGTGGACTCATATGGAACAACTTTGGGGTTTAAGGAGTTTGGATGCACAAGCAGTATTCCCGCTTGGTACAGGTGAAGGCTAGCAAAAGACTGGGAAGCGACCAACTGAGAGAGCGACAACAGTCATAAACATGCATTAAGATTAATTTACACCGAGTACAAACATGAGTAGGATATAATCTACCATGAACATAAATATCATGAAGGCTATGTTGATTTGATTCAACTACATGCGTGAACATGTGCCAAGTCGAGTCACTTAATACATTCAAAGGAGGATACCATCCCATCATACCACATCATAATCATTCTAATAGCATGTTGGCACGCAAGGTAAACCATTATAACTCATAGCTAATCAAGCATGGCACAACCAACTATAATCTCTAAATGTCATTGCAAATATGTTTACTTCATAATAGCTGACTCAGGAACGATGAATCATCATATTTACAAAAACAAGAGAGGTCGAGTTCATACCAGCTCTTCTCATCCCAATAAGGACATCTTATATCGTCATTATTGCCTTTCACTTGCACGACCGAACGATGTGTATAATAATAAGAGTGCACGTGCATTGGACTAAGCTGGAATCTGCAAGCATTCAACTCAAGAGAGAAGACAAGTAATATGGGCTCTAAATTAAATAAACAATCATGCAAAATAAGAGCCACTAAGCATTTTCAATATGGTCTTCTCGACCCCCAAAATAAAGAAAATAAAATAAAACTATTTACATGGGAAAGCTCCCAACAAGTAAAAGAAGAATGAGAAATCTTTTTGGGTTTTTTCATTTTAATTTCTACTACAAGAAAGGAAATTGAACTAACTAATTTTTTGGTTTTCTTAAGGTTTAACAAACACACAAGAAGAAAGCTAGAAAAAGAAATTTAAACTAACATGGATAATACAATGAAAGAGTATGAGCACCGACAACTAGTGTGTGAACATGAATGTAAAGTCGGTGAGAAATACGTACTCCCCCAAGCTTAGGCTTTTGGCCTAAGTTGGTCTAATACCAATGACCGCCTGGATGATATCCATAAGAGTAGCCGGGGTAGTACTGAGATGCAGAGGCAACCGCCTTCTGCGCAGCAGTGTGTTGGCGAGCTGCCTCCATTCCCCTCTCATATTCAGTTGCTTCTTCCCTGGTGACAACATATCTTCCTTTTGCCTGATAATCAAAAAGGTAGGGGGCAGGAAGAGTAACAGGGACGACATTGCATCTGTCATAGGTTAGTCGATAATGGAGGAATTGTTCATTCCTCTCAAGAAAATTATGATCAAACATAGCTTCTTTATCCAAATAAACAGGAGGTACAAGCACATCCCCCTCTCGGGGAGCTATATTAAGAAAATTAGCCGCACGGGTTGCATAAATTCCTCCAAAGAAATCTCCCTTTTTATTATTATTATGCAACCTACGTGCAACTATTGCCCCCAAGTTATAACCTCTATATCCTGACACAGCACTCTTGAGGACGCAAAGATCAGGGGCACACATGTGACATACTTCGTCCTTACCGTTAATGCATCTACCAATGAAGAGAGCAAAGAAATGTATAGCAGGAAAATGGATGCTCCCTATGATAGCTTGTGTTACGTCCCTAGATTCTCCCACAGTGATACTAGCAAGAAAATCTCTAACTTCAGATTTGGGAGGATTATTAATATTACCCCACTGCGGGAGTTTGCAAGCAGTTGCGAAATCCTCTAAATCCATGGTATAAGATGTATCATAAATATCAAACACAACACTAGGAGAATTACGCGAAGAAATACATTCGAACCTCTGCACAAAAGAATCAGTCAATTGATAATATTGGGGACACTTATCTTGTAAGAAGTCCTCAAGCTCAGCATTACGCACATACGCGTCAAATTCTCCCTTGAAGCCTGCTTCAACCATAAAATTATCGGATGGCCACTCGTAAGCCCGTACATTTGCGTCCCTCGGCGAATTAACATCTTGTTCACATATACCAATCCTTGGCTCTTTCTTTGCCGAGGAACCACCTTGGTAAATTCTTCTAAGCATATTTCTTTTTCTGAAAATTTCTGAAATTTTAGTAACTTCAAAATAAAAGTGAATAAAACTAAACAAGATTGATAGCAACTACTCCTACAAGTGCCTAGAGCCTATATCATGCATTGGAATTGCTTGGGACCTCAAAAATTTAACATGCAA
Source organism: Triticum dicoccoides (assembly GCF_002162155.2). NCBI lineage: Eukaryota > Viridiplantae > Streptophyta > Magnoliopsida > Poales > Poaceae > Triticum > Triticum dicoccoides. The sequence continues at coordinate 444,766,495 of NC_041387.1, read as the reverse complement.
GATTAAGAACATGGTCACCTATGCAGCAAAAATTTGCAACAAATAAAGCACTAGAACAAAAATTATTTGGACCAATGGATAGGTCACATACCAAGCAACAATCTCCCAAAGCAGTTTTGTGAATGGAGCTTTGAGCTAAGAGATCGAAAATCACAGCAAAACAAGCTAGAACTCGGGCTTGAGCTGGATGGGGATTTTTTTGGGTAGAAGATGAAGTGTGTGGGTGCCGGCATAAGTGGAGGGGAGCCACCAGGGGCCCACGAGACAAGGGGGCGCTGTAACGCCCACGATGCGTGTCACGCCCAATATGCGACCCTATCCAAAAGGAACTCGAAGGACCCTATCCAAAAGCAATCTTCAACTTCACCTGCAACTAACAATGCTATAAGAGGGGCTGAGCAAAGCGGTAACATAGCCAAGCAATGGTTTGCTAGGAAGAGTGTCAAAGGTTAGAGGTTCATGGTAATTTGGGAGGCTTGATGAGCAAAAGATAGGTAGCGCAGCAAAGCGATAGAACGAAGCAACTAGCATAGCAATGATAGTAGTGAGATCCAGGGTAGCGGTCATCTTGCCTGAAATCCCGCTAGAAAGAAGAACGAGTCCATGAAGAAGATGAAGCCACAAAGACGAACCAAGCATAGACGAACGAATCCTCACGATCGCAACGAAAATGGGAACTATCGAGAAGAAGCACACAACATGGTAAATACACCACACATAGACAAGACATGATGCACAACAAGCATGATGCATGACAAAGCTACATGAAGCTACTCATGGCAAGAGACGATGCAAACAAGAGCAACACGTCAAAGCAAGTTTAAATGAGGCCGGGAACAACATATAACAATTCCGGTAAGTCCTCATATGCAATTTTCGAAATTGGTCCAGATCTGAATAAACCTTATGTTCAAGTTGTTAAACAGCAAGTTAAGATGCACCAAGATGATCTACATGAGATTCTAGTCAAATTACATATAAAGTTCATTTAATTCGGAGCTACGGTCTAGAAGATATGAGCAAAACAAGTTAAGCATGGCATTGATGCAAAATGCAAACAAACATCAAGCAAACACACCAAAACAAGGATGCAACATGATAATATGAAACTACATGCAAAATCAAGCAAGTTTCATATAAAGCACACTCAAAACGGAGCAACGGTTCAACACATACACTCTATACAAGATATAGCAACAATCTGTCCATAACAACAACTAGGCATATTGCAAGCATCAAAACAATATGCTACAGCACCTCAATATGAAAAAAGGCATGGTCATGATGTACAGGTAAAGCATAACAAAACATGAACACTGAGCTATCTCCAGAAATCACTAGAACATGCTCAAACACACATGGCAAGATTGCAAATAGTAACAGTTTCAGACTTTAGCAGAAATAACATCAGGTTGCAATGTTTAGAGCTATCAAACAACATGCTACAGGAACTTAACATGGAAAACAAAGGCATGGCATGAAACTACTAAATGCGTAGAACAAAAGTCCCTTACTGACCATGAGCCAAAAAGGATCAGGAGAAATGATGGCATCCATGTAAACATGGCAAGTTATATGACAGATTCATACATGGCAGGAACAACGATAAGTAGGCATGTTGATAAGCTTGAACCACTCACCACAGAGCAAAACATGGCATGGTAAGGCAACCAACAGTAAGAAGACATATTTATGAAGCTATACATGGCAAGAACAAGTTCATAGCATGCAAGGATCAACTACAACAACCTTGGCAAAATTGAATAACATGTAAACAATCTGCCAGGAAACATTTTGTAGCAAAAGTAGAGCACGAAAATGACAAGCTAGGCTACTCCATAATTGCAAACAGGGGCATGGATGGATAGAGCATAACCATATGTACAAAACATCCTGACTGAAGTATCTCAAAATAAGCATGGATCTCTCTGTAACATCAAGTTTACATGGCATAAAAATAACAGCAGAACAGGGACTGAAATTAGCAACATCACGAGGCCTAGTTTACATGCTTGTGCTAGTCACCACATTGAACAAAAAAATACATAGAATACACCCCTGTAAAGATGGCATGGCATAGTTCAAAACTCATGTAGTACTCATGCTCATATGATGCACACATCAATCATGGCAAAAATGACAAAACCTCAAGTTATAACAGTTTCAGCAGATTAACAGCAACATGCACTCTTACAACGATGATTCGGGCATCAAGATGAACTCAAATGAACATGATGCAATAGAATGAAGTGAAGTACTCGTCGAGACGACCAATTTGATATGCTACACGCCCAAATCGAAGCTACGGATGCAGAGTTATGATGCGATGAACATGGCAATATAATGCAAGAATATCAGGGACTTGGGGGAAAAACGGGGTCAACCTCGGGTTGCACGGAGATCGAGGATGGCCGAAGTTGATGGGGAAGATGCCGGAGACGGGTGGATCAGGGGCGCTCCGGGCGGATCTCGCCGGATCCGGCCCGGGGCGAGGTAGGACGGTGACGGGGAGGCGCGTGGAGGGAGTTGGCGGCGCTGGGGTCGGGCGCGGCCTCCGGCGAGGGGCCGGCCGGCGGCGGAGCTCGCCTGAGGCGCGGGACGAACG
>NC_041387.1:444749667-444763358 GCF_002162155.2 Triticum dicoccoides | reverse complement strand
GGGGCGGGCTGGATCTGGGCCCCGGGTGGCCGGCACGGAGGGAGGAGAGAGAGGACCCGCGGGGGCGACGTGGCAGCGCCAGATTGGCTGCAGGCGGCGCGCGATGACGTGTCGGCCCCGGATTGGTCCGGGCGACGTGTCTGCGGGGCGGCGGACACGTCCGGACGGCGGCGGACATGTCCGGCGGCGCGAGGGGAAAAGGGATAGGGTTTCATCTGCGCGAAAAATCCGGGAGGGGCACATATTTGTAGGTAGGGGGAGCTAGGAGAGTCCAAATGGAGCACGGTTTTCGCCCACACGATCGTGATCGAACGACCGAGAGCATGGAGGGGAGTTTGCTGGGTTTTGGGCCACTTTGGAAGGGGTGTTGGGCTGCAAAGAGAAGGGGCATTTGCGGTTACCCGGTTAACCGTTGGAGTATCAAACGGACTCCAAATGGCACGAAACTTGACAGGCGGTCTACCGGTGCTATACCAAGGCCGCTTGGCAAACCTCGGTCCATTCCAAGAATGTTTAACACCCACTCACAACAAGAGACAAAAGGGGGACGCCGGAGGACATAGGAGTGCCGGATTGCAAAATGGACAACAGGGAAAATGCTCGGATGCATGAGACGAACACGTATGCAATGCAATGCACATGATGACATGATAAAATGCAACACGCAAGCAAATGACATGGCAACGATGGCGAATAATTGGCGGACACCTGGCGCATCGAAACTGGGGCGTTACAATGCGGCTATATCTCCCACGTGTCGAAGCACGACTTAGAGGGGGTAATATGGTGGTTTTGTCGCAAAAAGGGTCATCTTCACACAATCCCATGTAATGAATAAGAATGGGATAAAGAGAGTTGGCTTACAATCGCCACTTCACACAATACATAAATAAGTTCATACATCATCCAAAATACACTCATAGACCGACTATGGTCAAATCCAAATGAAAAGAAGACAACCCCAAATGCTAGATCCCCAATCGTCCCAACTGGGCTCCACTACTGATCATCTGGAAACGAAACATAATAACGACCAAGGTCCTCATCAAACTCCCACTTGAGCTCGGTTGCGCCACTTGCGCTAGTATCCTCGGCATCTGCATCTGTTTTGGTAGAATCTGTGAGCCACGGGGACTCAACAATCTCACACCCGCGAGATCAAGACTATTTAAGCTTAAGGTAGGAAAAGGGGTAATATGGTGGAACTGCAGCAAGCACTAAGCGTATATGGTGGCTAACATACGCAAGTAAGAGCGAGAAGAGAAGCAACACATCGGTCGAGAAGCTAGAAGTGATCCAGAAGTGATCCTGAAACTACTTACGTTCATACATAACCCAAACCGTGTTCACTTCCCGGACTCCGCCGAGAAAAGACCATCACGGCTACACACGCGGTTGATGCATTTTAATGAAGTTAAGTGTCAAGTTCTCTACAACCGGACATTAACAAATTCCCATCTGCCTCATAACCGCGGGCATGGCTTTCGAAAGATAATACCCTGCAGGGGTGTCCCAACTTAGCCCATCACAAGCTCTCACGGTCAACGAAGGATATTCCTTCTCCCAGGAAGACCTGATCAATCTCGGAATCCCGGTTTACAAGACATTTCGACAATGGTAAACCAAGACCAGCAAAGCCGCCCGAAGTGCCGACAAATCCCGATAGGAGCTGCACATATATCGTTCTCAGGGCACACCGGATGAGCCAGACGTCGGGTTGGCATAGACCCTGGTTGCCCAAGGGGCACCGGACATCGCTTAGGTTGGACCAACACTCGAAGGAGCACTGGCCCGGGGGGGGGGGGGTAAATAAAGATGACCCTCGGGCTCGCGAAAACCCAAGGGAAAAAGGCTTAGGTGGCAAATGGTAAAACCAAGTTTGGGCCTTGCTGGAGGAGTTTTATTCAAATTGAACTGTCAAGGGGGTCCCATAAATCACCCAACCGTGTAAGGAACGCAAAATCAAGGAACATAACTCCGGTATGATGGAAACTAGGTTGGCAAGAGTGGAACAAAACACCAGGCATAAGGCCGAGCCTTCCACCCTTTACCAAGTATATAGGTGCATTAATTAGACAAGAGATATTATGATATCCCAAAATATCCATGTTCCAACAAGGAACAAACTTCATCTTCACCTGCATCTAGCAACGCTATAAGAGGGGCTGAGCAAAAGCGGTGACATAGCCAAACAACGGTTTGCTAGGAAAGGGACGGTTAGAGGCTTGACATGGCAATATGGGAGGCATGATAAACAAGTGGTAGGTAGAGCTAACATAGCGATAGAGCGAGCAACTAGCAAAGCAAAGATAGAAGTGATATCGAGGGTATGGTCATCTTGCCTGCAAAGTTCTCAGAGTTGTCGAAAGCTTGATCCTTGTTAGCGTACTCAACAGGTTCCTCGTTCACGTACTCGTCTCCCGGCTCTACCCAAAACAAGAACACAAGAAATGGAACCACAATAAATCACGGTGCAATGCACAAGCAACATGATGCAATACATGGCATGATATGCGAGATGTGATATGCAATACTTATGCGTGCTCTGGAAGGAAAACGATGAACAATGCAAAAAATTGGCAAACCAAGTATGCCGCTGGAAAGATGAGATGATTTCGGTTGAAATCGATATAAAGATCACCGGAATCGGATACACGGTTTGCAAATGGCAAGCAAAACAAGAATGACACAAATCTGCGGACAACAACATGATATCACTTAGAATACATCAAGAAACTATGCTACAGCACCCCAACATATCAACAAAGCACATGGCAGTGATCTACAAGAGATGCTTGACAAAAGATGAACAATGAGCTACGGCTAATTCACACAATAACAGGTTCAAACAAGCATGGCAAGAGTGCAAAAGAAATCAGCTTCACAGAATTAGTGAAAATTACTGAACATGGCAGAATCGGCATCAGGAAGAAGTGTTTAGAGCAAGCAAACATCATGCTATAGGAACGTATCATAGAAACTTAAGGCATGTCATGATACTACTCAATGCATAGAACAAAAGTCCTTTACTGACCATGAGCCAAAAAGGATCAGAAGATATGATGGCGCTCATGTAAACATAGCAAGTTTCGTTAACAGATTCAGGAAACAGAGCATGACATTAACAGCATTAGGAAGGCATCTTTGCGAGATCGATTCACTCACCACAAGTCATTGCATGACAAGATAAGCATTGTACCATCAATAAGACATGTTTATGAAACTAAACACGGCAAGAACAAGTTTATATCATTCAAGGATCAACTACAACAACCTTGGCAAAATTGAATAACATGTAAACAATCTGCCAGGAAACATTTTATAGCAAAAGTAGAGCAAGAAAATGGCATGCTAAACTACTCCATAATTGCCAACAGGGGCATGGATTGATAGAGCATAACCATATGTTCAAAACATCCTTACTGAAGTATCTCAAAATTTGCATGGATCTCTCTGTAGCTTCAAGTTTACATGGCATCAAAATAACAGCAGAACAGGGACTGAAATCAGCAACATCACGAAGCCTAGTTTGCACGCTTGTGCTAGTCACCACATTGCTCAGAAAAATACATGGAAATCACCTCTATAAAGATGGAATGGCATAGTACAAAACACATGTAGAGCTCATGCCCATAAGATGCACACAATAAATGTAGCAAAAATGACAAATGCCCACAATCTGTTAAGAATCAGAAACTAACATTATATAGCACCCTTGCATCAGAGATTCAGGCATCAAGATGAACTCAAATGAACATGGCGAAATAGAACAAAATGAAGAGCACATTGTAATGAACATTTTGATATATCATGCACATGAAATGGAGCTACAGATGTAGAGATATGATGCGATGAATATGGCTAAATAAAGTGACAGAAAAAATGACTTAGAGGATTTCGGGGTCAACCTAGGTTTGACCCGATCTGGATCCAGGCGCGCGGAAGCCGAGGCGGACGGCGGCTCGCCAGAGCTGGAGAGGAGGAGGCCGGAGGAGGACGGGGACATCCGGATCCGGGCGGCGCCTGTCGGATCCGGGGCGGCACGGGCGCCGGACCTGCGGGCGGAGGTGGCGGCGGGTGAGCTCCGTTGGCCGGGCGGCCTGCGGGGCCACGCCAGCGGTGGAGAGGCGGCGACGGCCGGCGGCGAGGCGGGGAGGCGGCGACCCGCGATGGCGCGAGCGCGCGGGGAGGCGTCGGCGGCTGGGCCCGCGGGGGCCGGGAGCGGGCCGAGCGGGCCAGCGGTGGCGGGACGCGGCGGCGTGCCACGTGTCGCGGCCTGAGTGGCTGGGGCACGGCGGCGGACGTGTCCAGCGGTGGAGAGGGAGCGGGCTAGGGTTTCGGGATCCGGAAATTTCGGAGGGGTGCACATATTTATAGGTAGAGGGAGCTAGGAGACTCCAAATGGAGTGTAGTTTTCGCCCACACGATCGTGATCCGACGACGGAGAGCATGGAAGTGACTTATATGGGGTTTTGGGCTGTTTTGAAGGGGTGTTGGGCTGCAACACAGAAGAGGCCTTCGCGGTTACCCGGTTAACCGTTGGAGTATCAAACGACCTCCAAATGGCACGAAACTTGACAGGTGGTCTACTGGTGGTGTACCAAGGCCACTTGGCAAGCCTCGGTCCATTACGAGAACGTTTAACACCCTCTCACGAAAAAGAGACAAGAGGGGTGCGCCGGTGCATGTGGAAGTGTTGGATTGCAAAACAGACAACGGGGAAAATGCTCGGATGCATGAGACGAACACGTATGCAAATGAGATGCACATGATGACATGATATGAGATGCATGACATGAACAAAATGCAAAATGAAAGACAAAACCTAACCACGAAGGGAATACCATAGCACATAGCCGAAAATGGCAAGAGTTGGAGTTACAAGTATGGAAAGTTACATCCGGGGTGTTACAACACTCCACCACTACAAGAGGATCTCGTCCCAAGATCTACGACTGAAAGAACTCCGGATATACGGAACAGAGGTGATCCTCGCGCTCCCAGGTAGCTTCTCGGTCGGAATGGTGTGACCACTTCACTTTCAGGAATTTGATTGACTTGTTGCGAGTCTTGCGCTCGGCCTCTTCAAGAATAGCAACGGGATGCTCATGATAAGAGAGATCTTCTTGGAGGTCAATCTCTTCGAAGTTGATGGTGCGTTCAGGAGTCTTAAAGCACTTGCGAAGCTGTGACATGTGAAACACATCGTGCACGTTTGCAAAGTTGGACGGAAGCTCAAGTTGATAGGCGAGGTCGCCTCTTTTGCCAATGATCTTGAAAGGACCCACGTATCTAGGGGCAAGCTTCCCTTTGATATCGAAGCGACGAGTGCCTTTCATTGGAGAGACACGGAGGTAGACATGGTCTCCGATTTCAAAAGCCACATCACGGTGCTTGTCATCATAATATCTCTTCTGGCGCGATTGCGCGGCCTTGAGATTCTCACAAATGACTTTGCACATTTCTTCGGCTTCTGTGATCAAGTCGTTGCCAAGAAGTTGGAGTTCACCTGTCTCGGACCAATTGAGAGGAGTACGACACTTTCTGCCATAGAGAATTTCGAATGGGGCCTTGACCGAACTCGCTTGGAAGCTGTTGTTGTAGGAGAACACGGCATATGGAAGACAATCTTCCCACTTCAAACCGAAAGAAATGACACAAGACCTGAGCATGTCTTCGAGGATTTGATTGACTCGCTCGACTTGGCCACTTGTTTGAGGATGGAAAGCAGTGCTGAAACGAATGTTGGTGCCCATGGCCTTCTGAAGGGAGGCCTAGAACTTAGAGGTGAAAATGCTTCCACGGTATGAAGAAATCAATTGTGAAATGCCATGCAAGGAGACAATTATGGAGGTGTATAATTCTGCCAACTGAGCTGCTGTGATAGATTCTTTGATAGGAAGGAAATGAGCCACTTTAGTAAGCTTGTCAATGACAACAAAGATATCATCATTTCCACGCTTGGACTTAGGAAATCCAGTCACGAAGTCCATCTCGATATGATCAAACTTCCATTCCGGAATAGCAAGAGGTTGGAGGAGACCAGCTGGTCTTTGGTGTTTTGCTTTCACCCTTCTGCAGACATCACATTCATTCACGAGTTGAGCAATCTCTCGCTTCATTCGAGTCCACCAATACGACTGCTTGAGGTCATGGTACATCTTCGTACTTCTAGGATGAATGGATAAAAGGGAATTGTGTGCCTCATTCATAATGACTTTTCTCAGATCACCTTTAGGAACCACAATTCAATCCTCGAAGAAAAGAGTATCTTTGTCATCAATGTGGAAGCACTTGTATTTGGAAATGCCCTTGTCAATACCACGTTTCACCTTTTTCACCATGGTATCCATGAGTTGTGCCTCACGAATTTGATCTTCCAAAGTAGGAGAGACTGAGGTTGGCAAGAAAGCCTTGAGGAACAACTTGAAGATTCAGTTTGCGGAAAGCTTCACAAAGGTCTGGTTGGAAGGGCTTGAGAATTAAGCTGTTGCAATAAGCCTTCCTGCTCAAAGCATCTGCAATCACATTCGCCTTGCCAGGAGTATATTCAATACTTGGATTGTACTCTTGAATCATTTCGACCCATCGAGTTTGCCTGAGGTTGAGGTTGGGTTGAGTGAAGATATACTTGAGGCTCTTGTGATCGGTGAAAATGTCCACTTTCCTTCCCAAGAAGAGATGTCTCCATGTTATCAATGCATGGACAACTGCCGCCAACTCAAGATCGTGGGTGGGGTAGTTCTTTTCGTTGGGCTTCAACTGACAAGAGGTATAGGCCACAACTTTCTTCTCTTGCATTAACACGACACCGAGACCTTAAAGAGAAGCATCACAGAAAACTTCGAATGGCTTGGATTCATCGGGAGGAGTCAAGACAGGAGCTGTGACTAGCTTCTCTTTGAGGGTGTTGAAAGCAACGTCACACTCAGGCGACCAGACATACTTGACATGCTTCTGGAGGAGGTTGGAAAGAGGCTTTGCAATCTTAGAGAAGTTCTCAACGAATCTTCGGCAATAGCTTGCAAGACCAAGAAAACTACGGAGCTGCTTGACGTTCTGAGGAGGTTCCCAATTCACAATTGCAGACACCTTCTCGGGATTAACAGCAATGCCCTTGGCGGAGATGATGTGACCAAGATAAAGAACTTCATCAAGCCAGAACTCACATTTGGAAAACTTCACATAGAATTGATACTCTCTGAGCTTGTCGAGCACCAGTCGCAAATGTTTGGCATGATCCTTCCTATTCTTGGAGAAGACCAAAATATCATCGAGATACACCAGAACGAATTCATTGGTGTAGGGGTTGAAGATGAAGTTCATCATTCGAGAGAATGTTGGAGGAGCATTGACAAGGCCGAAAGACATGACAGTATATTCATAGGAACCAAAGCTTGTTCTGAATGCTGTCTTGGGAATATCTTGTTCACGAATGCGAATTTGATGATAACCCATACGAAGGTCAAGCTTGGAGAATACTTTAGCACCTTTGAGTTGCTCGAATAGCTCATTGATGTTGGGAAGTGGATACTTGTTCTTGATTGTCTTCTTGTTCAATGGACGGTAATCGACGCAAAGTCGGTCCGTGCCATCCTTCTTCTGGACAAAAAGAACTCCACAACCCCATGGAGATGAACTCGGTCTGATCAACCCCAGACGCTCTTGTTCATCGAGCTGTTTCTTCAATTCCTTCAGCTCTTTAGGTCCAAGCTTGTAAGGATGCTTGCAAACGGGTTCAGTGTCGGGCTCAAGATCGATAACAAATTCGACTGGTCGGTGAGGAGGCATACCCGGAAGCTCTTCTGGAAAGACATCTTGGTACTCACAAATGACTGGAATCTGAGAGATTGCGTCTAGCTCGCCCTTCTCATTGAGAGAAAACAACCGAATGGTTTCAACACGAGCGACATAGATGATAACATCCTCAGAAGAGTGTGTCAATTGAATTTCCCTGGCAGCACAATCAAGTTGAGCTTTGTACTGAGAAAGCCAGTCCATCCCGAGAATTAAATCAATATCTGAGTCACCCAGAACAATTGGAGAAGACAGAAATCTATAGTCGCCCATCTGGATAGAGACATCCCAAACCATGGAGCTTGCGTTCATGAATTTACCCGGAGAGACAACTGATAACGGTCTAGGCAAATCTTGAAAAACCATCTCATGCTTAGATGAAAAAGGTCTTGAGATGAAACTATGCAATGCACCAGTATCAAATAAAACTTTTGCAGGAATATCATGAACTGAGAGATTACCCATTATCACATCAGAAGAATCCTCCGCTTGCGCTGCATTCATCATGTTCACCTTTGCAGACTTGGGATTATGCTTGACCACCGCATTGCTTGAAGATCTCACGGGAGGAGGAGGCGGAAGGGGCCTTTGGTTGAAGCACTTGTTCGCGTAGTGACCTTTATGCTGGCACTTGTTGCAAGTCACCTCTGAGAGCGTCCGATGATACGGAGCATTTGACCTTGGAGCTTGAGAATTAGACTTGTTCCGATAGCCTGGGTTGGGTGGGTGGGAAGATCCACGACCACCTGAGTTCTTCTGTTGGTAAGGCTGGCGAAACGGAGGAGGAGGAAGGTAGAACTTCTGCTGCTTAGCTACCACTTGAGAGGAAGAAGAAGACTGAACTACATCCCTAATTCTCTTCTTAGAAGCCTCACACTTGAGCTGAGCACCTTCTTGCTTGAGGGCCATATTGTAGAATTGATCGAACTGAGTAGGCTCAACAAGAAGGAGAGCTAACTGCATATCCTCCCTAAGGCCACCTCTGAATTGATAGATCATACTCTTCTCATCAGGAACATCTTGTTTAGAAAAGCGAGCAAGTTTCTGAAACTGCTTGTTGTATTCATACACTGACATGCTATCTTGCTTGAGATTGCGAAACTCCTCACGCTTACTCTCAACAACACTGGTAGGAATGTGGTGATCTTTAAAGTCCTGACAGAAGTCAATCTAAGTAATCACTCGACCTCCTCTGGAATCTTTGTATTGCTGGAACCAATCAGCTGCTTGGTCCTTGAGCTGAAAAAAGCAAACTTAACGTAGTCCTCAGCCTGACATTGCTGCATTCAAAATGCTTGTTGATATCCACGAGCCAATCATCGGCGTCTGTGGCCTCGGCACAGTAGCTGAAAGACTTCGGCTGATTTGCATGGAATTGGTTGAGGGTAGGAAACTGAGGCTGATGATTGAACTGCCCTTGACCTTGATTCCCTTGGTTGCCTTGGCCTTGGTTGCGCTCTTGCATCAGCTGAATCAGCAACTGAGCATTGGTGTTTGTGGTTGCCATCAAAGCTTGCCATGCCTCTGGAGGCGGAGGTGGAGGTGGAGGGTTCGCCTGACTCCCATCATTGCGTTCCGGATTCTAACACGTTGGAGGAGCCATCCTGAAGAGGGTGACATCTGTTAGCATCTTGATAGACAGATAGACAAGTAGAACCAACGGATAGAAATTGCAACATATAGTCTTCACAATAAACATTCGAACAAGGATGAACAAATGAATTCCCAAAGCTAACATCACACGTCCCTTAAGGTGAGAAGCCACTTGATAAGATATTGACGAAAAAAAACCAAGGTATGATTGGAACAAATAAGTGGTAAGGATTACCCAATCACAAACCAAATATCTGCGGGAAGAAATGCTAGAGCTACTTGAATCCCACCTATAAACTCCCGAAACTTTCTGGTTATGCAATCAGGTGTTGGGGATACAGGGAAGCAATATATCTCACCCAAACTAACAATCCCTACATCCAGCCGTATCCATCCGTAAACACATAACCAAGAAACCTTCGGAAATCGTGTACCTCAACCTTCGAAAAGCATCCGTTATACGAGTTATGGCAATACTCCCGAACTCCCCAGTACTGGGTGACGTCGAGGTTATCTCACCAACAACTGCATAAAAGAGATTTTCGATGTCGACAAAACTCAGGTATTCGAGAACTACAACGATAAAATTCTGACGACAACACCTTGGAGCTCAACTCCCCGGAACACTGCCACAACCCCTAAATGTCAGGAGGCACCAAGAACAATGTTCTCGTCCCAAAACCATCGGAACGATTCCAAGATACCCGCGTGATCCTAAATTTTTTTTAGTGAAATCTGAGGAGAGGAGAGTCAAAACTTCTACGTCAGGAGACCTCACCAGAGCGACGAAGGGACTGAGGAGTAAAAGAATCCTACTCTCCGATATATATAATCCTAAGACTCAAAACATTTTTTGTTGTTCTAGACTCAACAACGCCAGCAATCAATCAAGCAGGGGGCTCCTAAGTCGGGGCTGGCTCTGATTACCAACTTGTAACACCCATGATGCGGCTATATCTCCCATGTGTCGAAGCACGACTTAGAGGCATAACCGCATGGTGGTTTTGTCGCAAGAAGGGTCATCTTCACACAACCCCATGTAATGAACAAGAATGGGATAAAGAGAGTTGGCTTACAATCGCCACTTCACACAATACATAAATAAGTTCATACATCATCCAAAATACACTCATAGACCGACTATGGTCAAATCCAAATGAAAAGAAGACAACCCCAAATGCTAGATCCCCGATCGTCCCAACTGGGCTCCACTACTGATCATCTGGAAACGAAACATAATAACGACCAAGGTCCTCATCAAACTCCCACTTGAGCTCGGTTGCGCCACTTGCGCTGGTATCCTCGGCACCTGCATCTGTTTTGGTAGAATCTGTGAGCCACGGGGACTCAGCAATCTCACACCCGCGAGATCAAGACTATTTAAGCTCAAGGTAGGAAAAGGGGTAATATGGTGGAACTGCAGCAAGCACTAAGCGTATATGGTGGCTAACATACACAAGTAAGAGTGAGAAGAGAAGCAACACATCGGTCGAGAAGCTAGAAGTGATCAAGAAGTGATCCTGAAACTACTTACGTTCATACATAACCCAAACCGTGTTCACTTCCCGGACTCCGCCGAGAAAAGACCATCACGGCTACACACGCGGTTGATGCATTTTAATGAAGTCAAGTGTCAAGTTCTCTACAACCGGACATTAACAAATTCCCATCTGCCTCATAACCGCGGACATGACTTTCGAAAGATAATACCCTGCAGGGGTGTCCCAACTTAGCCCATCACAAGCTCTCACGATCAACGAAGGATATTCCTTCTCCCAGGAAGACCCGACCAGTCTCGGAATCCCGGTTTACAAGACATTTCGACAATGGTAAAACAAGACCAGCAAAGCCGCCCGAAGTGCCGACAAATCCCAATAGGAGCTGCACATATATCGTTCTCAGGGCACACCGGATGAGCCAGACGTCAGGTTGGCATAGACCCTGGTTGCCCAAGGGGCGCCGGACATCGCTCAGGTTGGAGCAACACTCGAAGGAGCACTGGCCCGGGGGGGGGGTAAATAAAGATGACCCTCAGGCTCGCGAAAACCCAAGGGAAAAAGGCTTAGGTGGCAAATGGTAAAACCAAGTTTGGGCCTTGCTGGAGGAGTTTTATTCAAAGTGAACTGTCAAGGGGGTCACATAAATCACCCAACCGCGTAAGGAACACAAAATCAAGGAACATAACACCGGTATGATGGAAACTAGGGTGGCAAGAGTGGAACGAAACACCAGGCATAAGGCCGAGCCTTCCACCCTTTACCAAGTATATAGGTGCATTAATTAGACAAGAGATATTGTGATATCCCAAAATATCCATGTTCCAACAAGGAACAAACTTCATCTTCACCTGCATCTAGCAACGCTATAAGAGGGGCTGAGCAAAAGCGGTGACATAGCCAAACAACGGTTTGCTAGGAAAGGGATGGTTAGAGGCTTGACATGGAAATATGGGAGGCATGATAAAAAAGTGGTAGGTAGAGCTAACATAGCGATAGAGCGAGCAACAAGCAAAGAAAAGATAGAAGTGATATCGAGGGTATGGTCATCTTGCCTGCAAAGTTCTCAGAGTTGTCGAAAGCTTGACCCTCGTTAGCATACTCAACATGTTCCTCGTTCACGTACTCGTCTCTCGGCTCTACCCAAAGCAAGAACACAAGCAATGGAACCACAATAAATCGCGGTGCAATGCACAAGCAACATGATGCAATACATGGCATGATATGCGAGATGTGATATGCATGCTTATGCGTGCTCCGGAAGGAAAATGATGAACAAGGCATAAACTTGGCAAACAAAGTATGCCTCTGGAAAGCTGAGATGATTTCGGTTGAAATCAATATAAAGATCACCGGAATCGGATGCACAGTTTGCAAATGGCAAGCAAAACAAGAATGACACAAATCTGCGGTTAACAGCATGATAGCACATAGAATACATCAAGAAACTATGCTACATCACCCCAACATATCAAAAAAACACATGGCAGTGATCTACAGGAGATGCTTGACAAAAGATGAACACTGAGCTACGGCTAATTCACACAATAACAGGTTCAAATAAGCATGACAAAAGTGCAAAAGATATCAGCTTCACAGAATTAGTGAAAATTACTGAACATGGCAGAATCAGCATCAGGAAGCAATGTTTAGAGCAAGCAAACATCATGCTATAGGAACATATCATAGAAACTTAAGGCTTGGAATGATACTACTAAACGCACAGAACAAAAGTCCTTTACTGACCATGAGCCAAAAAGGATCAGAAGATATGATGGCACTCATGTAAACATAGCAAGTTTCGTTAACAGATTCAGTAAACAGAGCATGGCATTAACAGCATTACGAAGGCATCTTTGCGAGATCGATTCACTCACCACAAGTCATTGCATGACAATATAAGCATTGTACCATCAATAAGACATGTTTATGAAACTAAACATGGCAAGAACAACTTTATAGCATGTAAGGATCAACAACAACAACCTTGGCAAAATTGAATAACATGTAAACAATCTGCCAGGAAACATTTTATAGCAAAAGCAGAGCAAGAAAATGACATGCTATAATACTCCATAATTGCCAACAGGGGCATGGGTGGATAGAGAATAACCATATGTTCAAAACATCCTTACTGAAATATCTCAAAATATGCATGGATCTCTCTGTAGCATCAAGTTTACATGGCATCAAAATAACAGCAGAACAGGGACTGAAATCAGCAACATCATGAAGCCTAGTTTGCATGCTTGTGCTAGTCACCACATTGCTCACAAAAATACATGGCAAGCACCTCTGTAAATATGGCATGGCATAGTACAAAACACATGTAGAGCTCATGCCCATAACATGCACACAATAAATGTAGCAAAAATGACAAATGCCCACAATCTGTTAAGAATCAGAAACTAACATTATATAGCACCCTTGCATCAGAGATTCAGGTATCAAGATGAACTCAGATGAACATGGCACAATGGAACAAAATGAAGATCACATCATAATGAACATTTTGATATATCATGCGCATGAAATGGAGCGACGGATGCAGAGATATGATTCGATGAATATGGCTAAATAAAGTGACAGAAAAAATGACTTAGAGGATTCTGGGGTCAACCTAGGTTTGACCCGATCTGGATCCAGGCGCGCGGAAGCCGAGGCGGGCGGCGGCTCGCCAGAGCTGGAGAGGAGGAGGCCGGAGGAGGACGGCGACGGTCGGATCTGGGCGGCGCCTGCCGAATCCGGGGCGGCACGGGCGCCGGACCTGCGGGCGGAGGCGGCGGCCGGCGAGCTCCGATGGCC
>NC_041387.1:444738056-444749138 GCF_002162155.2 Triticum dicoccoides | reverse complement strand
GGCCCGCGAGGGCCGGGAGCGGGCCGAGCGGGCCGGCGGCAGCGGGACGCGGCGGCGGGCCACGTGTCGGGGCCTGAGTGGCTGGGGCACGCCGGCGGACGTGTCCGGCGGCGGAGAGGGAGCGGGCTAGGGTTTCGAGATCCGGAAATTTCAGAGGGCTGCACATATTTATAGGTAGAGGGAGCTAGGAGACTCCAAATGGAGTGTAGTTTTCGCCCACACGATCGTGATCCGATGACGGAGAGCATGGAAGTGACTTAGATGGGTTTTTGGGCTGTTTTGAAGGGGTGTTGGGCTGCAACACACAAGAGGCCTTCGCGGTTACCCGGTTAACCGTTGGAGTATCAAACGACCTCCAAATGGCACGAAACTTGACAGGTGGTCTACCGGTGGTGTACCAAGGCCACTTGGCAAGCCTCGGTCCATTCCGAGAACGTTTAAGACCCTCTCACGAAAAAGAGAGAAGAGGGGTGCGCCGGTGCATGTGGGAGTGTCGGATTGCAAAACGGACAACGGGGAAAATGCTCGGATGCATGAGACGAACACGTATGCAAATGAGATGCACATGATGACATGATATGAGATGCATGACATGAACAAAATGTAAAACAAAAGACAAAACCCAACCACGAAGGGAATACCATAGCACATAGCCGAAAATGGCAAGAGTTGGAGTTACAAGTATGGAAAGTTACATCCGGGGTGTTACAGGCGCGCCCTACAGGGGGGCGCCCTGCTCTCTCGTGGCCTGGTGCTTGCCCCTTTTGCAGTGTTTTCAGTGCCTAAAATCCTCAAATATTCTAGAAAAATCATATTAAATTTGCAGGTCATTTGGAGCACTTATATTTTCGGACTATTTTTTTAATGCACGGATAATTCAGAAAGCAGACAAATAATAATATTTTTGCTTTATTTAATCTAAATAACAGAAAGTAAAAAGAGGGTACAGAAGGTTGTGCCTTCTAGTTTCATCCATCTCATGATCATCAAAATGAATCCACTAACAAGGTTGATCAAGTCTTGTTAACAAACTCATTCCGAATAACACGGAACCAGAGAAATTTCGAATAACACTAAGTTACCTCAACGAGGATATGAAAATCCCCAACAATAAGAATATCATACTTTTTCTTGACAGTAGGGAGAGGAAATTCAAAACCTCCAAAAATGATAGTTGGAACTTTTTCAATAGAATTGATGCTATGAACTTGAGATTGTTTCCTCAGAAAGTGTACCGTATGCTCATTACCATTAACATGAAAAGTGGCATTGCCTTTATTGCAATCAATAATAGCCCCTGAAGTATTAAGAAAAGGTCTACCAAGAATAATAGACATGCTATCGTCCTTGCGAATATCAAGAATAGCAAAGTCCGTTAAGATAGTGACATTTGCAACCACAACAGGCACATCCTCACAAATACCAACAGGTATAGAAGTTGATTTATCAGCCATTTGCAAAGATATTTCAGTAGGTGTCAACTTATTCAATTCAAGTCTACAATATAAAGATATAGGCATAACACTAACACCGGCTCCAAGATCACATAAAGCAGTTCTAACATAATTTCTTTCAATAGAGCATGGTATAGTTGGTACACCCGGATCTCCAAGTTTCTTTGGTATTCCACCCTTAAAAGTGTAATTAGCAAGCATGGTGGAAATTTCAGCTTTTGGTATCTTTCTTTTATTTGTGATGATATCCTTCATATATTTAGCATAATGATTTACTTTAAGCATATCAGTTAAGCGCATACGTAAGAAAATAGGTCTAATCATTTCAGCAAAGCGCTCGAAGTCCTCATCATCCTTTGACTTGGATGGTTTGGGAGGAAAGGGCATGGGTTTCTGAACCCATGGTTCTCTTTCTTTACCGTGCTTCCTAGCAAAAAAATCTCTCTTATCATAACGTTGATTCTTTGATTGTGGGTTATCAAGATCAACAGCAGGTTCAATCTCTACATCATGGTCTTTGCTATGTTGAGCATCAACATGAACATTATCATTAACATTATCACTAGGTTCATGTTCATTACCTGATTGATTTTCAGCATCAGAAATAGAAATATCATTGGGATTCTCAGGTGTGTCTACAGTAGGTTCACTAGAAGCATGCAAAGTTCTATCGTTTTTCTTCTTCTTCTTTTTAGAAGAACTAGGTGCCTCTAAATTATTTCTCTGAGAATCTTGCTCAATTATCTTAGGGAGGCCTTCAGGATACAAAGGTTCCTGAGTCATTCTACCAGTTCTAGTATCCACTTTAACAGCAAAGTCATTTTTATTATTCAATTCATCAAGCAAATCATTTTGAGCTTTAAGTACTTGCTCAGCTTGAGTAGCAACCATAGAAGCATATTTGCTAACGCGGTGAAGTTCATCTTTAACTCTAGCCAGATTATCACCTGCGCGTCCTATCTCGAAGGCATTATTCTTTAACTCTCTACCACCATAAGCATTAAAACTTTCTTGTCTAGCCATAAAGTCATCAAATTCATCTAAGCATGGGCTATGAAATTTAGTAGAGCGTATTTCAACTTTATCATATCTATAGAGAGAATTTACCTTTACTACCTGTGTCGGGTTATCAAGACAATGTGGTTCTTCAGGCGGTAAATTAAGACCATGTATTTCTTCAATAGGAGGTAAATTCTTAACATCTTCAGATTTAATACCTTTTTCTTTCATTGATTTCTTTGCCTCTTGCATATCTTCAGGACTGAGAAATAAAACACCTCTCTTCTTAGGAGTGGGTTTAGGAATAGGCTCAGGAGTTGGCTCAACTGGTTCAGGAATTACTTCAGGAACTGGCTCGGGAAGAGTCCAATTATTTTCATTAGTCAACATATTATTCAAGAGTATTTCAGCTTCATCGATTGTTCTTTCCCTGAAAACACAACCAGCACAACTATCCAAGTAGTCCTTGGAAGCATCGGCTAGTCCATTATAAAAGATATCAAGTATTTCATTTTTCTTAAGAGGATGATCAGGCAAAGCATTAAGTAATCGGAGAAGACTCCCCCAAGCTTGTGGGAGAGTCTTTTCTTTGATTTGCACAAAATTATATATTTCCCGCAAGGCAGCTTGTTTCTTATGAGCAGGGAAATATTTAGCAGAGAAGTAATAAATCATATCCTGGGGACTATGCACACAACCAGGAGCAAGAGAATTATACCAAGTCTTAGCATCACCCTTTAATGAGAACAGAAATATCTTAAGGATATATAAATAGCGAGACTTCTCATCATGAGTAAATAGGGTGGCTATATCATTCAACTTGGTAAGATGTGCCACAACAGTTTCAGATTCAAGGCCATAAAAAGGATCAGATTCAACTAAAGTAATAATATCAGGATCAACAGATAATTCATAATCCTTATCAGTAACACAGATAGGTGAAGTGGCAAAAGCAGGACCGGGTTTCATTCTAGCATTAAGAGACTGCTGCTTCCATTTAGCTAATAATTTCTGAAGATCATTTCTATCATTGCAAGCAAGAATTTCCATAGTAGCTGTTTCATGCATAACATAACCCTTAGGAACAATAGGTAAAACATAATCATTGGGGGGACCTTCATAATCACTATCATCAATAATAGGTTCTTCAATATTTTCGTTCCCCCTAAATCTAGCAAGTTGTTCATCAAGAAATTCACCTAATGGCAAAGTAGTATCACGCACAGAAGTAGTTTCATCATGCATAGCAGAAGTGGCATCATCAATAACATGCGACATATCAGAATTCATAGCAGTAGCAGGTTTAGGTGTCGCAAGCTTACTTATAACGGAAGGAGAATCTAGTGCAGAGCTAGATGGCAGTTCCTTACCTCCCCTCGTAGCTAAGGGAAAAATAGTAGTTCGATCGTCTTTCAGGTTCTTCATAGTGATTAACAGATATAAATCCCAAGTGACTCAGAGAATAGAGCTATGCTCCCCGGCAACGGCGCCAGAAATTAGTCTTGATAACCCAAAAGTGTAGGGGATCGCAACAGCTTTCGAGGGTGAAGTACAACCCGAATTTATTGATTCGACACAAGGGGAGCCAAAGAATATTCTTGAGTATTAGCAGTTGAGTTGTCAATTCAACCACACCTGGATAACTTAGTATCTGCAGCAAAGTGTTTAGTAGCAAAAGTGGTATGATAATAATAGTAGTGGTAGCAAAAGTAAAGATAAATGTTTTTGGGTTTTTGTAGTAGTTGTAACAGTAGCAACGGAAAAGTAAATAAGCGAAGAACAATATATGAAAATCTCGTAGGCAATGGATCAATGATGGATAATTATGCCGGATGCGATTCCTCATGCAATAGTTATAACATAGGGTGATACAGAACTAGCTCCAGTTCATCAATCTAATGTAGGCATGTATTCCGTAAATAGTCATACGTGCTTATGGAAAAGAACTTGCATGACATCTTTTGTCCTACCCTCCCGTTTTCAGCGGGGTCCTTACGGAAACTAAGGGATATTAAGGCCTCCTTTTAATAGAGAACCGGAACAAAGCATTAGCACATAGTGAATACATTAACTCCTCAAACTACGGTCATCACCGAGAAGTATCCCGATTATTGTCACTTCGGGGTTGTCAGATCATAACACATAATAGGTGACTATAGACTTGCAAGATAGGATCAAGAACACACATATATTCATGAAAACATAATAGGTTCAGATCTTAAATCATGGCACTCGGGCCCTAGTGACAAGCATTAAGCATAGCAAAGTCATAGCAACATCAATCTCAGAACATAGTGGATACTAGGGATCAAACCCTAACAAAACTAACTTAATTACATTGTAAATCTCATCCAACCCATCACCATCCAGCAAGCCTACGATGGAATTACTCACGCACGGCGGTGAGCATCATGAAATTGGTGATGGGGCATGGTTGATGATGACGATGGCGATGAATCCCCCTGTCCAGAGCCTCGAACGGACTCCAGATCAACCCTCCCGAGAGAGATTAGGGCTTGGCGACGGCTCCGTGTCGTAAAACGCGATGAAACTTTCTCTCTGATTTTTTTCTCCCCGAGACGGTATACATGGAGTTGGAGTTGAGGTTGGGAGGTGTCCAGGGGGCCCATGAGATAGGAGGGCACGCCCTAGGGGGCCCTGTCTCGTGGACAGCCCGTGGGCCCCCTGGCCTTCATTCTTTCGCCAAAAATTCTTATTAATTCTGAAAAGTGCCCCCGTGGATTTCCAGGACATTCGGAGAACTTTTCTTTTCTACACATAAAACAACATCATGGCAGTTCTGCTGAAAACAACATCAGTCCGGGTTAGTTTGATTCAAATCATGCAAATTAGAGTCCAAAACAAGGGCAAAAGTGTTTGGAAAAGTAGATACGTTGGAGACGTATCAGTCCTATATTTTTTCTCTTTGAACCTTTTTCCTATGTGAGGGCAGCAAATCTAGTCCTGCACAAACTACCCGACCCCCCAGTTTCTTTCCCTTTTCAACAAAGATATTGGTTCCTTATAGATGTGTGTACTGGGTTACCCCCTTTTTCCCTTTTCGACCAAAAAAGCGGCTGGATAGCCAGTCTATACTACTTTCCGCCCCTCCTTTCCTCATTGAACCATGTCCTAGATTCTTGCTCCAGCCCACCGCACCCTTCTTTCCTCTTCAGATCGAAGAAGATCCACATGTAGCTAGAGCAATGGCGGTTTCAAAGAAACTTATACCTTACGGTCGTCGGGATGTGGCAAGGCATGTGGCGGGAGGCCAGATCTGCTTCCGGGTGCACGCGGCTGCTCCGCGTTCAAAGGTCACAATAGCCGGCTACAACATGCATGTAAAAAGTTCTTGGGAGTCCGTCCTACAGCTAGCTGTCCTCCCCCAACTCGTCAATCTCTTCCAGTAGTGCTAGTACTCCATGGCGCGATCCATCGACAAGCAGGCGGGAAAGTTATCGTATACTCGGTTTGCGATGAGTGGCATGCCGAGCGACCGTGTGGGGTCGAGCCATGGAGGAGGGTGAGACACGAACATGATAGACGTGATTTAAACGTTTTTTTTGCTCGATGGCGCGATCCAACGAAACAAAACATTGGTTTCTCTCCGTTTCCATTTTTTCTCCGGAAAAAAAAAACTTTCCACTCCATTTTCATTCCTATTCCAAGGTTGCCCCGTAACAACATACCATCAAATACAAAGGAAAACTAACGCGCTTGCTGATGCTTCTCAATGATTCACAGATCATAGCCAATATTTACTTCACAACTAAAGAAAAAAGTTGTGAGAGCATGTACGAAAGAAAAACTACTGATGGGGTCACTACGACTTAAACCCTAAACCCTAAACATGATTTAATTTCCTGGCCAGGTAGAACCTGTCGAAGGAAAGACGGTTGGCACCTTCAGATCATATGATGCTTTTGTGCAGTTCCACTAAAATCGACCTGAGCATCCCTGATGGCAAAGATATTGAAGAAGTGTGATTAGAATAATAGTACTAGCACTAGTTCATGAGACATAAACTCATCACAAGTAGAAGCCGGTAGAAGTAGAGAAAGATCGACATGGAGATGGAGCTACGGCAGTGGAGCAAGCCAGCTCCAAAAGGAAGATGGACTACTTGGGACGTCGGGCTGTAGCTAGAAGGGCAGTTGGGACGCGGCATCGGCCCATACCGCGGTGACCCCCGATTGGGATGCACCGACTGTGGGTTTTCTCCCTCGCCGATGTCGACCGCGTCTACGCAGAACATTGTTCCCTTCCCCCAGCTGCGAGATCAGGCCTGTCGTTCTATGCTTGTGAAGAGAGCAACCTAAGCAAGCAGGCTTATAGCTTAGGCTCCTGCTAGTGTATATATAGTGGTTTTCTTTTTCTCTCCATATCAACCATTTCATATTGCATACGTGTCATTCAAGAGTGAAATGATGGTTGCTTCTTTCGACTAACTTACTGTGTGATTTGACTGCTCCTTAGTGGCCTCTACACGTACTCCCCCTACGTGTATGCAACAGTCACACATACACATGGACGCAAAAACGCGCGTGACGCCCTAATGCATGCATGTCCGAGCACATGACGGAACACACACGGTCACGCTCAAGTGCTCAACCTACACGTGCATGCACACACATACTCAGT
Organism: Triticum dicoccoides; assembly: GCF_002162155.2. Taxonomy (NCBI): domain Eukaryota; kingdom Viridiplantae; phylum Streptophyta; class Magnoliopsida; order Poales; family Poaceae; genus Triticum; species Triticum dicoccoides. The sequence goes on along the minus strand of NC_041387.1, from coordinate 444,742,044 downwards.
CAGGGTGAGCTAGTGACCGTATAAACACCGGAAAATATATATATTGAGCACAATGAGCGTATTATGAAGTCCACTGATCGTATTTTTACAAATATACAGTGACAGGCAGTGTATTTATCTCGTTTGAAATTAGGCCATATTAACCGGAGAGGAGGCAGTATGGAATAGCATTACTTTGCTGTGTCCCATCAACTTGCCGAACAAGGAGAAGGTTGCAGTACGGGAGAAACTTTTGACTAATGCAAGCTCTCCCTCGCTCAGGCGGTGGACGTGCAACAGTTAATTTGGGTGTCAGACTGCCAGAAGCATACACTATACTACTAGTGCTATTATTGTTCGACTTCCCGAATAGGCGAACAGCCAAGCGCAAAGTTTACTAGTAGTACTAGTACTACTACTATAGTCTATAAAGGTATGTACTATACTAGTACTAAGAACCAGATGGAGGAGCGTCTGCACTCTTATTATAATTTGTGATAAAGCAATCTTCAACACATTTGGTTCTCTTCGAGGGTTCTCGCATGTGATAATGGAAGTTGATTGCATGGAACACTCGTCACAACTCTCGCTTAATTCTGGCTCATATCCTCTTACAAATAGGAGCGCTCGGTAATATTTCCTCTTTTTTTGTTATTCAGCATGTAAACAGGTCAGCAAACCTTGCGGCGCATCTTCGTGCGAACCGTGCTTGCTGCACTTTGAATGTGGCCAAGAGCTGGCTTGATGAAACACCTCGCTTCCTACTTCTTTTTTTGCGGGGTACCTCACTTACTAGTGACCAGTGTCTTGGATGATCGTCCTAAGAATGCTTATATATGAATAAAGCTCTCTCATTTACCCGCAAAAAAGATTAAGCCAAATAACCAGAAAGGAGGGAGTATGGACTAGCACTACTTTTTGGTGTGTCCCGTCAACTCGCAGAACGAGGAGAAACTTGCGGGACAAGGTGAAGCTTGCTTACGCCTTTTGACTAATGCAACCTACCCTCGATGGACATGCATCAGTCCATTTGGTGTCGGATTGTCAGAGGCATACACTGTAGTACCCAACATGTGGAGTACCATCATTGTTCGACTTCACAAAGAGGTGAAGAGCCAAGCGCAGTAGTACGAGTAGTACTACTACTAGAACCGCATGGTGGAGCGTCTGTACTCTTATTTTTTTTATCTCTGATAAAGTACACATTTATTCCGGAGAAGGGCGGGAAACGGAAGCCCAACATGTAATGAATGATATCGATCAACCAACCATGCTCGAATATATCTTGGCCTCTGTGCGAGCCCGTCTGTGTGTTCTCGCTCCTCGTCTCTCTCAAGGAACGGCGGGTTGGCTCTTTGCCGTCAATTGAGATCAGTTTGCTCACACTCCTGTCCCACATGTCAGTGATATGCCAAGAGGAGGTGCATTGACCGACTGGCCATACACGTACTTGGTTTTGCACCTTCATACTACTCCTCCCTCTGTCACAGTTTACAGGGCGTGCTTCATTATGATGCATTTCTCTCAATGCATTTCCACCACCAGAGAGACTTTAGACGCGTTTGGTTTAATGCTCACTTAATTAGGGCGTGGTAACAGCAATCAAGTCCACAATTTTCTCTCCATGTACTACTACTACGGAGTGGAGTAAGTGCATGCATGTGTGTACCCGAGGTGGAAGCACTGCATGCATGTGTGTACGCATTATTCCCTCTAGTAATAGACGCCGTGCTATAACTACCAATGCTATTTTTCAGGCCGATCGCTAGTCGCCTTGGTCCCACAGATTTTATTTTCTGAAGCGCGCTCTATAAACAGTGACAGATGGAGTAGTAAGAAAGTTTCAAAGAAGAGCGTATTGATGGTTGCTTCTTCCAAGCAACTTACAGTGGGAAAGGTGGGGCTTATGATTTGACTGCTCATTACTCACTATTAATGCAGCGCAATGACCGGGCTGAGTCTCCCATGCGGTTGTGCACTACCCCCTCGGTTCTTAAATATACTCCGGAGTATTTGTCTTTCTAGAGATTTCAACGAGTGACTACTCGAATATTTGTCTTTTTAGAGATTTCAAATGGACTGGCACATACGGATGATATAGACATATTTTAGAGTGTAGATTCACTCATTTTGCTCCGTATGTAGTCACTTGTTGAAATCTCTAGAAAGACGAAGATAATATTTAGGAACGGAGGGAGTACACACACGAAACAAAATGAGTGAATCTACACTCTAAAATATGCCTGTTTGAAATTTGTAAAAAGACAAATATTTAGGAACAAAGGAGTATAATTCTGTGCATGGCACATGGACCCGGATGATGAAGAGGCTTCTGGCAATGCTATCAAGCTTCCATCATTTGTTTACATAATTGACGTACTATACAAATAATTTTCCAGCGACATGAAATTGTACAATGGTGTGACCTTTCAGCTTTTGTTTCGCGTGTCTTGCCATCGATATTCTTTCAGAAACAATAAAAAAACTAACTTCCTTGCTAATGCATGTCAATTACTAGCAGATCAGAGCTAATAATTACATCACAACTGAAGACAGAGTTGTGAGAAGGTGTTAAATTAAAATTGATCCATGCTTTCATTGGCAGTAATGTCCCCCTAGCTCTGTCTAAATCAACAAGGCATGCTAGGAAAAAAGTAGCTGTCTGGAGCATGCAACATTCCGATCATTTTGTGCAGTTCTACTAAAATAGAGTTGGGTGTCCCTATTCCAAAGATATTAATGTGATTACGATAATAGAGGACTGCTGATGAAACAATAAACACACAAATAGAAGCCGGTCACCTTTGCAGTCTCTCTTAAGACTAACTAGTTGGAGAAGATTAGGCTCGGAGTTGGATGAGGAGGATAGAGCAAAACCAATCTCCCTTTGTGCAGTCGCACTGAAATGTAGAGACGTCGCCCGTGTGACATTTTAGTACAACTGCACAAAACATTCTTAAGAAAAAAGTGATTTGTGCAGTTCACCAAAAGGTCGCAATAGCAACGAGGTGAAATGGATAGCCCTGTTTGCAAAAGAGAGGTAGAAAGGAAACAATTACTGGCCAATAACAGTTGATGACACATGCGACGACAAAAAAGAAGCATATTCCTTGTCCTAAGGGAAGATAACAACACGGTTGTGTTTGTCTAAAACGGTGTGAGGACGAGAATGAAATATGGAAAGTACGCCAGACGAGCTACGTTTTGGGCAAAGAACTATGGAAGATCCACATGCAGCAACGTGGGAAGACAGGCAGTGGAGCAAGGCCAGAGGGGATACCTGGAGGTCATCGGGATGTAACTAGGTGAGCGGCGGCGGGCGGAATCTGCGAGCAGGTGGCGTAGGGCCTGCCGCCCGGAGCTTGGTCAGAGAGAACGACATGTACCGCAGATCGAGACGTGCTGCCTCGGCGCCATCGAACAGAGAAACGATGCATTTCCTCCCTTTCCCCCGGCGGACGGGATGCGGCCGGATCAGTGACCAACGGTGAGAGAGAGAGGCCACCACACTCCCTTTCCCCCAGCGGACGGGATGCGGCCGGATCAGTGACCAACGGTGAGAGAGAGAGAGAGAGAGAGAGAGAGAGGCCACCGCAGCCTTGTGTGAGATACTCTGAAGAGCGACAAACCAGGCAGGCAGGCTCCATTGTATATAGTGAGCGGACTACCTTTTTCTCCACAAAAATCATTTTATATTCTGCGTACGTGCCATTGAGCGCTATAACTTTATTTAAAAATAACGCGGCAATGCGGCAAGTCAAACTTTGTTTCGTGCATGCGTGGTACACGACCTCCCTAGGTAAACAACCGCTACAGGCATTCAAATTAGCACGCGGGCTGCCATTTCGTAAAGAAATGAGATCCATCGTGTACCCGCGCGGGTGTGGTTGGGCACGAAGCGTGAGTACGTGCACGGTGCACCTATTCTCTTCTTGTATACGTACACCACCTACGTGGGGTTGTGTGAGAGAGATACAAACCTAGAGAGATATAGTGTGTGGGTTCTTGA